>NW_009204978.1:0-7134 GCF_000690835.1 Fulmarus glacialis
GCCTTATTGAACCTCATGAGGTTCACATTCTCTTGCTTTGTTTTAGGTCTGGCTTACCTATCAACCCAATTTCATTCTGAATTGAGGTTAGGCTTATCAGAAAGGCTCACGAACATCAGGAAGTCCAGGCTGAAGTCTTCAAATATATAACAATCAGAATTTCAGGAGCTTGTGCTCAAATTCTCTTTTTCTGTGAATGTCTTGCACAGCTCTATTCTCTCCCTTGATAATACGTGCTGTTTGTTCTGGATATGCTTCTAAGTGTGGTCTGCAATTGTTTAAGTGCCACAAATATGCATCTGCTGAATTGCAGCACTATTGCCTCAAAGTATTTCAGTGTGCACTTCTAAAATTCAGTAGGCTTAACGAAACCCTGGTGTCAACGACTACATCCATGTGGGAGGTTTCAAAGTCGTTGTGCACCTGCTCATTTTTTTTCTGAGTGTTTTTCAGTTTGTCATCAAATTTTTCTAATGGACAATAGTCTATGGATCATCTACCTTGCTGATTCAAGAACTTAAACCTCCTATTTTTAAAGTTACTTAAGAGTCTCATTATATCTAGAAAGTGATTGGCAAAGGTGAATTAAATTGTTATAATGGAATATAACTTAACTATATTTATAAGCCAGAACAAAATAAACCCAAAGATTTTTTTTATCTCTTACAGATTTGGGTCCTATGAATTAATTTTTTCTGCCCCCCCCCCAAATGCCTACCACAAATAACAGGATAGTTTATTTTGCCTCTCTCTTTTCTGAAAGGAGAGTGAAAATAGACCCCAAAACTCACCAAAGCCAGTGTCAACATGTTTCAGCCCTTTCCTCTGTCTCACCCCCTGCAGTTGTATGTTGGTGGGAATAATTCCTTTTTTTGATCACCCCTGGAAACAGCTTGCTATTTATACGTACCTAAGTATGAAAGTTACATTTGTGATCATTCGTTTATCTGCTCATGTAAATGTGTATGGAAAAACAAGCAAGCAAAAATTAGTGTCATTAAATTTAATGCACTGACCTCCTACTTGTCTATGTAAGCGTGATGCAAAAGGAAGAATTGCTTAGTTGGCTCATATAATGGTGCAGACTGCAAAGAGGAGATAATTAGTGCAACCTTAGGGAATTATTGTCTGGTAAAAATGTGTGGGTGTTTTGAATACAAACTTGCCTGAGTATAAGATGAACTTGTCTAGCAAGCACTTGTGTGTGAAAACCTGAAATTACCAGGGTAAGTCAAGAATGTTTCATACAAACTGAAATGGATGAAGGTAGATACTTATCTGAAAGTAATGTGCCCCAAATGGATCTTTTTTCCTTCTGCTTTTCTAAAGCGAAGGGAGGTTTATGATACAGAAAATTATAAGGGGAGTTTAACAGGCAGAAAGGATGAAGACAGACTTTCTTTACCCCTCTCAAGTGAAAAATTGCTTTGGATGCTTGCATGCAATTTCCCTGATATGAAGGCTTACAGAATATCCACAGGTCATCTCCCTCAGACTACTTCCACACCTCCAGAAAAGGAGAGTGCTTTCCCTGATGCTAACTGCTTATTGCAAGCATCATGATTAGGCTCTTCTCTGGGCTTGTCAGGCACCTTTAGCAGGAAAGGGAGAAAGACAGAGACATTTTGCCATATCCACAGCTGAAGTTTGATGGTTCCACTGGTTGCAAATACACTTTTCACGCCTGCTGTATCCTGGTAACCTCTCTGAACATACAGCCAATCTTTTGTCATGGAACATTTTGAAGTGCTTTATTAATTTGAGGTAGCTCAGAAAATCATCTAGAAATCTTAAAGTTGGTTTCAGAAGTCATCAACTCACTTTTTAATGAGAGTTAGTCTTGAAAAGTGCCTGCCTAACTCAGGTCATTGAAGTAAAAGGGTGAGGCATCGAGTGTGATATTGCTGCAGGGTAGGACACTGGTAATCGTGGCAAAACAGTGCTGTGTTGGCACTGTTTGGTCTTGCTCGGAGGCAGGACCTGCCAACTCAAGCCCAGCATCATGCTGATGTAGCCCTGCTGTGTTGTAGTCCCCAGATAGCATCTCTGAACAGTTCTGCCCAGCACATATTATGTAGGTGTACCATGGTGGCTGGAACTACCTCGGAAGTCTGACCACTATATACCATTTTGTGATGTGGGTGTGCCCCATAAGCCTAACTCCTTGTGTCTGCTTCTTTAAAATTATGCTCCTTGAAGCAGCTGTCTTCCGAGTCAAATTCTAGTTGGCAGTACCCATTTTAAATATTTACTAGGAACTTATGATCTACTTTTCTTTTATCACTTACAGTCGCCACTATCATAAAAGTAGGTTTTCATTTTGCAACATTGAAAAAAAGTCTATAAAACTATTCAGTATTGCCATTTTTATTACCCTGTCCAGTTTTATGAGAACAGTGCAATTCCAAACCTTTCCATTTATCTTCCAGACTTCATCTTTCAGTAATTAAATGAAGAGATTATATATCCAGCTGGCTTTACAAGACAAAGCCAAGATTTTTATAGCAAAATAGTTAAAATCATGTTTAGGTATGAGATCAACCCCAAAATATTCTGCCTAAACTATCAGTAAGTGTTAGCTCTGTGCATTTAGTCACATGATTCATCATCAGCCTTACACTGTTTTGAAGGGGTCATGAAGATGTCTTCCAGCAATACAAACCACATACCAAGCTCTATCTTGATACATTAATTAGTATGCAATTCACATTTCTTTCTAAGGATGCTTTTGGTTAACATTCCAGTGACTGGATTTGAAATGAATCTGGCTCTATTCCTCCCAAGTTTTGAAACAAGGGAAAACTAAAATTGCCTGTAATGCAACTATTTTCTTTAATGGTCCTCGGAAATAAAGAAGGACTAATAACTCAGCTTACAAAAGTATAAAGCTGAGGGACAGGAAAAGTAAAGGATCAGTGAGGAAAATACTCAATTCTCTGTTCTGGTGCTGCTTCCAGGGTGCTACGGGGTCATTACAAGTTGATATCTAGTACAGAGTACCAAGTACTGTGCAACAGAAGCCAGCAGGAGAAAGATCCTTGCGGAACCAGGCAAGAAACTCATGCAAAAAGTGCCAAATTTTGTGATGATCTTCCTGCACAGACCAGGTCTGCCTCCTGCTGAGGACAGCTTGGGGAGCAAGGTGAGACCATTGACAACAGCAGAGAAAAAGATGGAATATTCTCCTGCTGTTAATCACACTGGTCTTGTGGAGAGAAAACATGATTTTTATGAGGTCGTGATATTAACTGTACAAAAGCATTGCTGAATTTCTGCAGAGGACAGCAGTAGCCAGTCTGTTCCAGCAAGCAGGTCCCAGTCTCAATCTTATGAGAAGGCTTCAGTCACTACTCTCTAATGGGACAATATTATACTGAATCAGGCACTAGCTGCCTAGAGAGAGGCACCACTGTAACATGCCCATTGCAACAGACGATAGGGAAAATCTCTGAAGGTATATCTGGTTCCATGTCAGCTTTCTCATGAAACTAATAGCCCATTGCCCCGTGACTTACAGAAAACAAAGAGGGGTTTAGAGTCGTAACTTGTTGGTGAACTTGTCTGTGATGAGTTCTAAGAGCTCCTTCCTCAAACAGAAGCAGCATGATATTAATTTGCTTGCAGAATAGTCTAATCATTAGCCTAGATGCAAAATGGTCATTAATTTTTTTTATTATTATTACTATTGCAGTGCAATGAGGTACAAATTCATATTCAAGGAATTCATGCTACTTTATACATTTGTAATGCAAACCATTACCACCCTGACTTCCACAACACAAAGTAAAGCTGCAGCAGTTTTAATGAATGAAACCATCACACAGTTTCTTTCAAAATGATTTTTATAATGGTAATATATCCTAGAATTGCCATTGTTGTTCCTAGGAAAATTAAAATTAACAGGAAATTAAAATGAAAACCCCAGACCCATTAAGAAACCAACAAATCTGAAGCAAAGTTTTGGAAATAGTGAGTTAGCTGTTGCTGTTTTACTTTAATTCATGTATTCTCTGGCCTAGTATTGTGGTTCAGCTTGCTCAGTGCCAGCCCTTTTCTTGGAGCAACTCAATTCGATACAATCACAGCATGAGATCATATTTTTGTCTTCTTGGGCGTGGGTTGGAAGTGAGAGAAGATTCCATTTTGCAAAGGTAAATTAAGTTTCTCTCCTTCTTATTGCCACTTTTGTTGAGGCAAGTAATAGGATTTGAATTTTGTTAATTGTTTACAGATGAGAGGTGTAAAAAGATCTTAATTTAACAAAGAATCTAGTTTTGGATGGAACATACCCCTTCTCTCATCAAGATTAATCTGAAGCTTTACAGTATTTTTAAGGATTAGCGCTACTTGGGAGAGAGAACTCCTCTTTTCCATGCTACAGTGGTGGAAAGACAAGCTAAGTGAGTGATTCTGGGGCAAGCAGAGCTCCCCTTGCCACAGAGGTTACCCACAAGTTATGCAAAGATTCACTGACTGTGGTTTTTGCAGTAAGGCTACTGGCGCAAAATAAATAAATATACTCTAGGAAATATTTGCATCTTGGCTGCAAATTCCTCTGGCTTAGCTGCCTGCAATCTATCACACAAGAAAGGATTTTACACGGCAGTACAGAAAAATGTGCACCTTGCAATATAGCCTTCAGAGCCATCTTCTGGGGAAAAAATGGACATTTGCCAATGCAGTAAATTATATTTTATAAAAAGGAAAAAAGCAGCAGCAGCAAATAAAACCATGATGACTTTTTAAAAAATTTCAAAACACAGGAATGCAAGATGGGATTTTACTGTGTGCATTTTGAGTCAGAAGCAAAGATCTCTCTGATGTCTGTGAAAGTAATTTATTAGTTCCTAAATCACCTGGGATCTTCTGAAAATATCCATAGGAGATTGTGCATTCTTTAATTAACTACCAGGGGATATTTGGAAGGGGGTGAGCTGATACTTTTTATACACCCACACACACACATACATGCACACACACAACCCCTGTTTTGTTTTGCAACAAACCCTAAGAAATTAGCAAAAAATCTAGAATGAGCAGAATTACCCAGAGAATTTGGGTTCAGTTTGGACATCAACAAACATAGGCTTTTGTTAGACTGGATCCAAATTTCTGGTTTTTGTTCTTAGCCTAAACAAAGCCTCTCTTTGGCAAACAACAAAACCAGCAAACATTTCCTTGATATAGGTGGCTGTTTTATTTTTTGCTCCTAGCTCTGTATTTCCTGGCTTATTTTCTGTCTTAAGTTTCAGTGTCTTTTAAGCATAGCTGAATAAGCTTTCACCACTACTATTGGACCAGGGGAACCACTGAAGCCCATCACATGTACAAGTTCGTTGTGACTCACCTAAGATGAGTATAGTGAACATTTAGGTAAACTTTGCATTCATGAGCTAATGTTGCAAAATTGCTGTTTGATGTTATTCCTGCAATGAATACTTGAAACTCCTGTTTCCATGCTTTAGGCAACTTAATATCAGTTGACAATATATTTCTTGTATCTTGATAGTGAAAGAAGTTTATTTGGTAAAAATTGCAGTAATTGTCTGACTGCATAGGTTTATAGATGGCATTACTTGGTTTAACTAGTAACTTCGTCAACAAATAATCCCATGAAAATTGGCAGGATGACTCAAGACCTAGGAGATAACTAAACAGAATTTAAAATTGCCTTTTCTAGCTTATGCAAGTTGTATGCATGTAGGTTAAATTCCACTAGTTTCCTGGTATTGTCTATGGAAAGTTTTGATTTCCTGGTGTTTCTTGGTACCTTTATGACCATTTCTCTACATTTTAGACAAAGAGCCTTAATGAATGCTACACTTATGTAAAAATGACCATGAAAAATCCAGAAGACCAAATTTGTTATGGCATTGATATTATGGCAAGGGTTTTGTTATTGTTGTAGCCACATATTTCTCTTCTGAGATTGAAAGGTGAGTATTTCAGTACTGTACTCTTTCAGGAGTGCTGGGTTGCACCGAGATGAGCATATTCCTGTCCCTAGCTTTGAAACTATTTCAGAATCAGTAAGTGTCATTATGTTATAGTTAATAACAGAAAAGAATGTCTTTCATCTCCAAAAACAATTTACAGCTTACAATAAACTGGCACATAAATTCTTCAGAAGGATCACTTTGTGCATTAACTTCTATTGCACCTTACATGTATATTTAGCCATGGGAATCAAAATGCTTTGCTGAGCGGACATTAGAGCCTGCTGTTCTTTGATTAAACTTCTCACATAATACAGTGAATGTTAGAATAGCTCCTTAATGTAGGAGCAGTATACCAAAAATACAAGTTATGCATACTGTGATTTTGAGTGAAAGCTTTGATTTTTGTTACTATCTAATAATACAAGAACCGCATATGAGGGGTAGTTCTGCATTTTGCTCGTATTAACATTGGAACGAAACTTAAGCTTTAATACCAAGGCCAGCCGTTATCTATTTCCCTACCGCTTTGTTTTCATACATGCTTAGGGAATGCTGTTTTTTATTGATTGTGAATCACCTTAATTTATTTAATTCTCCAGCTCAATCCTTAACACGTAAGATGCACACGCAAGAGCCAGACGTCACTTGCCGTAAATCAGTTTCCTTAATGCAATGATCATATTGGCCAGGGCTGGGCAAGCAACGTTGTTTTCTGCATCTGGGTTTCATAACTAGACCTTTTAAGTATTTGGAGTTTATTGTTCACTCACTTCATAGGAGATCAATGAAAGCATCAGAGTAATTTAATAGATTACCTACAAAATTATGCAATTATTGTTTTGGGAACACATGTACATTGTTGTTCTAATAGGATTTCTATAAGAACCCAAAACCAAAGACTTTGGGGTTTTGGGCAGGGGACATTCATTTGTTTGGAGCCTTTTTTTTTCTTCTGTTGCATCAGGTTCAGAAGAGGTGTTCAGGGGTTGGTAGTATAGGATTTTGAAGAGCTAATAACAATACATGGGCTAGAAAACAGTTATAGGCTTCTAATGCACATCAGAAAAAGTAAAAATAGTAAAAGTATTTATTTATGAATGCAGTATTACCTGCCAGTTTTCATAGAATCATAGAATAGTTTTGGTTGGAAGGGACCTCTAAAGGTCTAGTCCAACCCCCCCCCCCCGGGGGGGGG
>NW_009204978.1:7563-9596 GCF_000690835.1 Fulmarus glacialis
TCTCACCAGAGCAGAGCAGAGGGGCAGAATCACCTCCCTCGACCTGCTGGCCACGCTTCTTTTGATGCAGCCCAGGATACGGTTGGCCTTCTGAGCTGCGAGCACACGTTGCTGGGTCACGTCCAGCTTTTCATCCACCAGTACCCCCAAGTCCTTCCGGGCAGGGCTGCTCTCAATCCCTTTATCCCCCAGCCTGTACTGATACCAGGGGTTGCCCTGACTCAGGTGCAGGACTCTGCATGTGGCCTCATTGAACCTCATGAGGTTCACACAGGCCCACTTCTCGAGCTTGTCCCGTTCCTCAGGTGTGTCAACTATACCACTCAGCTTGGTGTCATCTGCAAACTTGCTGAGGGTGCACTTGATCCCACTGTCTATGTCATTGATATTAAAGATATTAAACAGTACTAGTCCCAATACAGACCCCTGTGGGACACCACTTGTCACCGATCTCCATCTGGACATTGAGCCGTTCTGCATTTTCTGTTTCTTATCACAGCTGTGCTGTGCTCTTTTTTTTTTCTGCCAGCACTATAAGTGAAGTAGTCTTTCATTTCTGGAGATGATCTTGAGCGTGCTCTCATTTGGGAACTTTTTCCATTTTAATGTGACTGCAGGCAACTTTGAAAGTCTGCTCCCTACTGAAATCCATGGCAACACTCTCTCTGTGACTGAAACCATCTATCGTGACAGGCTTGCACTGCCTCCTTACCATTCTGCTATTACTCACATTGTTACTTCAGATCATTTATTATTATGCCCCTTCCGTATGTTTATGATGACATATGTTTGTGATGAGTTCCCATTCCTTTATTTTGCCCAACACTGGTACAAGCGGCACGTCACTAGCAGCGTTATATTATATTTATACCCTTGTTTTAAGATTTTTTCTCTTCTATTCCTCCTTCCTAAATCTTCCTGGGCTCCTTTCAGGCCCTTGAAGTTATTTCTGCAGTCATAGCCTGTTCAGAGGCACGGGAACGATGGGAGGCAGAAGCAGCAGCAGGCAGTGGAGTCCAGGCCTATCGGCACCAACCCGCCCTCACAGCTACAGCTCCACTAGCCTGGCCTAAATGTAAAATCTTTCTATGAACCGCCCTTTGTTTCACATTTTCTTCTTCCATTACCATTTCCATTCTCATTTCATCTGTCCTTTTATGTTCCTTTGCTTCCTGCTCGCTTTTGCATTAATAAGTGGGGTACAGTTCTACGGTATTTTTGTCTCCCCACCGTGAAATAATTTGGTTGTAATGCTGCTGAAAAATGTATGCTTTATTGAAATCTGATCAAAGGAAACATTGCAAAACTTGTAACTTGAAACACACCAACTTTAATTTTGTCCCTGAAGTGAAGAAGGGAATATTTGCATGATTATTTCCATGATTAAAGGCTGATTTTTTGATAGCAAGCTTCCTTAAAACAAAGGCCATACCTAGAGAAGTAAACATTTTCCTAGTACTCTTGGTTGAATTCTTTGTTCTGCAAAAGCAATATATCTAGAATATTGACTCTTCTGGTTTTCTGTATTTTTCAGTTGCCTTCCTAAGTCAGAGACTAGCTCTTGTCAAAGCCCACAGAAATTTGTGAAAAAATGTGTTGTGCAGTGTTGCTGCCTTCTTCCTCACCGGGGTGTGGGCAGTTCTTTTTCTTTGCACGCAGCCACTGAAGCTTATACTTCTGGATGAAAGTAGGAGAGTTGAAATAGCTGGAGTCCAGTACTCTGCACCTTATGCTCATAGTATAAAAAAATGGATCAACAATTTTGTTACTGATGTCAAATTTGCACTTTCTGTAAGTCATTTGGTTAATATCCAACATACAGAATTTCTTTTTCCTTATGTTTACTGCCCACAGGTCAAATAATTTCAAATGAAGTCTCTCTTTAATTCCTCCATGGGCTGAGAGCTGCCAGGTGATGTGCTATAGCTATGGCTCTCCAAGGGGCAGCTTTTCCA
Source organism: Fulmarus glacialis (assembly GCF_000690835.1). NCBI lineage: Eukaryota > Metazoa > Chordata > Aves > Procellariiformes > Procellariidae > Fulmarus > Fulmarus glacialis. Next base: position 9,519 of record NW_009204978.1, read on the forward strand.
GAGTAAAAACCAGGCTTGTTGCTTGCAACTGTTATATGGGAGGTCAGTTGTGCAGGTTAGGTTTTGGAAGGGAGCATG
>NW_009204978.1:9614-35157 GCF_000690835.1 Fulmarus glacialis
ATCTGGGTGAGCAATAGCTTACAGTTAGCAGGTATCTCTGACGGCCAAGGCTGGATTTGATCATGGCTAGCGTGAGAGCATCAATTCACTGAGATTCGACATCCACGGAAACGAGGAGTCAGGGCCTCATTATCACAAGGCACACGGCACCGGCAGCTCCCCTCCAGAATGCCTGCCTGACAGCACCCCAGCTTTGATTTCGTCTGTACAGAACATGCAACGGAAATGGCAGAGCAGAGGGAATGACATGTGAGCATTAATAGGCATTCACTATAGCTTTGTTGTTCTGGATACCTATTCTGTCATAAATTGAAAAACTTGTCTTAATGTAAAAATACACCCTAACAGCAACTTGGATCTTTGCAGCAGGCACAGTTTGAAAAGAAAAACTAATTTCCTTAAGGAAGTTTGTACGTGTCTTTTTTTTAAATAGTGCTATATTAAACAGCCTTTTTAAAGTTACATTGGCAAGTAGGCATAATTTTAGAATGTGTCGTGTACTTTCAGAAATAAAAGGGTTGAGCTTTTTATTTTCTTAAGCGTTCTCCTGTGCATTAAGAATGATTTAGTATTCTCTTGAGAAGAAAAGGCTAAGGTGATACTTGTTGAAAAGCAGAAACCCTAAGGAAATTAACAGGAATAATATAGCAGCTCTTAGAAGCCTCCAGGCAATCTTTCATATTTGTGATCCAGACTAATAATGGTATGATGCTACCATAGGGCCCATCATCTTTCCATAGGTGAACAGTTGTCTCACAGAAGAAATGCTGTGGCCTTGCAGAAATTTGCCATGTCTGTTTTAATTTCAATAATGTTGAATAAAACTTTTAAAAATGCTTCCTGGTTCAATAAAGCCACCCTGCAGCAAAAGCCAGTATTCCTCGGGGGAAGGGAGAGGATGTGCAGGGGACTCAGGGTGGGCTTTTTAGGGTTTTGCTCATTATGGCACACATCTTGAGGAGTAAAATTATTTTGGGAAATGAGAAAATTAGATGGATCCTGTTAGGAGCGGAAAGATACTTGACATATGTGTTGGACAAGCTGAGCTACCAACTTGCTGAGTTAACAGCTGTTGCCTGTTAACTTCATGGGGGGGGAGGGAAAAAACCCCCAAATAGGTGCCTATTTAAGTCAAGTATAAGCTGTTTGACAGCAGGGAGGAAATAGTCCTACCCCAGCCCTAGGACTGTGGTAATTACACTGTTCTGAAACAAGGCGTTTTGGGAACACAGATCACCCCTCAGACAGCTTTGGCCATTAATTGCTGCAGTATTTCTAGCTGTAACCTCACTCCAAGTAATTTTTTAGCACCACTCCTGGGTCTGCCTGCCTGTTTTCAGACAAAACCTTCAAAAATAGGCCGGTAGGGGCTGAATTAGCACTATCCGATTTCAGCAATTAAACTCCAGCATTATCACCATGTCTAGACACTGGGCACTCTAAGGGCATCTCAGTGCAAGGAGCAGCTTCATCCTTGCCCCAGTGAACATGTTTTTACCTATTAAGCAGTACTAAGGTTTTGCTCTCGTTCCCTTTGGGATCTGCATCAGAAATGTGTTTGGTTTCCTTGTCTGGGAAGGCTTTTTGGTTGTTGGCCAGCTTGTCCAACAAGCTGGGGTGTTTTTTGCAAGCATTGGATTGAAACACTTCCCATCTCCTTTATCAGAAGTATTGGACAGGATTAGGAAAGTCTCCTCCAATTTCTCAAGCTTTCCTTTATACTTGAGGTTTCTTAGGAGTTCATTACAAAACTAATGATCAAGACATAAGCTGTCTTTATTTAGTGGTTCCTGAATACAGAAAATATAAGGTGGCAAACGTAACAGGGAAGGGGAAATGACTCTGATTGAGCTGCTATCTTTAATGAATGAAACTTGCTGGGTAGCTCAGTGTTGAAACATTTGATGAGCGCAACTTACATAAAAGAAAGATGAGAAAAATCTCAAACTACAAAACACTTCTGTCAAAAAGATGGAGACAACAGGGTTCGCTTCTCTCTTGGCTGCTGAAGATGACAGGAAAGCTATTGAGCCATGTACTGGAGGGAACAGCTGACACTATTTGTTCCACATGCAGTTATCCTTGTGCACCTGACTTTGTTTTAGATGGAAAGATGCAGTTCTCTGAAATGTTAACATAAAACTGTTCTAACTGTATACAGTTACATAGAGGCATTTTTAAAGCTCCTTTGCACTGTCCATAAGGTTCAGAGAAAAATTCAGCTATAGGATAACCAGATAGCCTTACTACACAGGGTAGGATAATGTAAGTTATTTTCAGGGATGTGTCGATATACTGGTGGTGGCTCCCACATCCAGATTATCTTTAATTTGAGAAGTACTGGCCAACTACGTACGTCACTCCAGCATGTTAGCATTGTAGGGCAATCTGCTGGGTTGTTCATTATCCACAGGTGGAACGAACAAGGTACCAGTGATTGCATCCATTTTTGTTTATCAAATCTTGAGACTGTACTGGCCTGAGAATAGGTATTTTTACACCTACAACCATATTTAGTAAAGATGGCCTTTTAACTATCCTTTTCTGTTTCACATCAAACTCTTCTACCCTGCAAACACGATCTGCCTTGTAGTTATCAACCTGTGATTAAACTCAAGTACAATTTTACTTGAAAATGTGTAATAGCAGTACATCTTCAGCCCATCAGAGCTGAAGATTAAGCTGTGGTCTGATCTGGTTAAGTGTTCTGTGTCAACAGAATCGACAATTTCACGTATTACACGTGAGAGCCTGTAGAAGTTGCATGTCTAGCACCTTTAGATATAAGCCAGTTAATGATTAGATGCATAGTACATCAGAGTTTTTATTCTTATTTTAAATATCTTGCTCAGCAGTTCTGGATGGTACCAGGGATCCCTCCCCCCCTAGGAGAAAACCTGTCTTTCCTACAAGTTTCCATTTCACCAGTTGCATCCAATAGAAATATCATCAGCTAATAGATGAAATTAGGTTTCTGCATACTGCACCTTTCTGCTGCTCAGATTTGGACTCTCTCTGGTAGAGAACTCCTCACTCATTTGTAATTTAAAGGGAAATTGCTGCAAACAATTCAGGAAGCTGCTCTATAGCTTAATGATGTAGAAGGGTGCTGGAGACTGTAGCAGGCCATCTAACATTGTATTAATTTGTAGCTGAGCAGAGATTAGAAAAAAGAGTGCAGGAGGAACATTTGACATTGAGGGAAACAGAATAATCATAGTCAGCAAATAGAACTTCAAGTGTACTAAGTGAAAATGTCAGGTACGTACTATATGAAACATACGTTATTACATCAAGAATTACATAGTGATTCTACATAGCAGGCCCTTTAGGCTTTGCAAGTGGGCTGAAGTCGTCCTCCTGTAAGTGAAAACGGAAATTTACACTTAGGATTGTTTTTACTTTTGTATAAATGTTTTTATCTTCTATGTCTTTACTCATTTTATGAAAAGCATGTTCTCTGAAACATTCCCTAGACACTTAATCTATTTATGTTATTTTAACATTTAGTATTCTCTTTCATTCATGCAAGTTTATTGGGTTTGAGGCTTTTCAGTCATGTCCCATTGGAAGAGGTGTATGAAACTTCTATATTCACCAGTTAAGTACCAAGTGCAAAATTTCAAGAATCTTCATCTAAAACTAAACATTTCCCCTCAATTTTGTCTCACCTTAATATCTTAACTCTTGTCCCATCTATTTCGCTACAGAGCTCGAAGTGTATAACATTTACAAGCACTATCATACTGAGTAAATGCTGACTTCAGAGAAGATGCTGTGTTCAACTAAGCACTTAATTTGTATACTGAGATTGTACATTTTGGGATTTAATTTTGATTAATTTTCAAACACTTCCATCCTCATTACAGACTGCTGCAGTGATTGAAGGTTGGTTGTTTTTTTTTTTTTTCAACTAAAGTCACATTAGACATGTACTCAACTGTCCGTGAAGCATGTTTTGAGAACATCAGCAAGCCCTGTCTCTGCACTGACCTTTTAGCTGCTTTTGACAGTGTAGAGCCATCCTTCACTCGACTCAGGATTTGGTCTACGGTACCTTGGTGAGCCACAACCGCAGTCAACAGAAGCCTGGTCAGCAGTGCCAGTTCTGCAAGGGCTTTAAGGAGTGGCCATGATAGTGAATACCAGGCATACGGCTGCTTTCCTCACTGCTGTACCCAAGGACTGCAGCTACTGCCATTTTCTACCCGCTTATATGGAGGTGAGTTTTGGTGGGCTAGTATTACAGAGGTGAAAGTTCGTCATACTTACAATCTTGCTAACCTAATAGTTTTCAAAAGTTAAGTCTTCCATATAAAACAAATTTTACATTTGTATTCATAGATACCATCACTTCATTTCCTCCTCCATCTCCCCTTAATGTCCATATTCAACCAATCTTGGAACCAGAGAAGGTATAAACCTAATTTAAACTAACACTAAACTCCCACAACACAACAGGTCCCTCTGGCTTTGAAAGCAGAAAGGGATTAAAAATTCACAGGATGCTTGTTTAAATTAAAAGCTTTCTTCATGTTTTATATGTTAATCTTGAACTATAAGGACAGTAGTATTTCTCACCGATGTCTATGCTATTAATCTGTCCAAAATCTAGCAACTGTGACAAAAAAAAAAAAACAAAACACCCAACCAAAAAACATCAAACAAAACTAATCCTTCAGTTTGCTCAGGGATGTGAAAAAGCAGCAATACAATACATAAGACACACAGCTTCAGCAAGCAGCAGTGTTAACACAGAACTGGTCAAAATGGAATAAAGTAAAAACGAACGAACTTCACAAAAAGTAATTGTTTCTTCCTCCCAAAATGTGTAGGTTATTTCTTAACCTACAGAAATTTAAAATAATTAGCGTTTAAGGTGTTCTGATAACACATTACCTATGAGCAAATAGTAATGCAGGGAGCTCCTTAGTCAGTAAAAAGGAAAATACTTGCACCTTCATGTCTTAATCATACATTCAAACAATGACTGTTTGCACGTGTGGATTTTCTATGCAGATGTTCAGCAAAACAAAGGAAAAAGTCCTTTTTGAAAATTTATCTTTTTGGTTATTGTCCTGGTTTCGGCTGGGATAGAGTTAAATTTCTTCCCAGTGCTGTGTTTTGGATTTAGTATGAGAAGAATGTTAATAACACACCGATGTTTTTAGTTGTTGCTAAGTATCCTGCTAGTCAAGGACAGCTTCCATGCCCTACCAAATGCACAAGAGGCTGGGAGGGAGCATAGCCGGGACAGCTGGCTAACGGGGTATTCCATACCATGCTCAGTATATGAATGGTAGGCGTGTTCCAGGAAGTAGCGATCGCTACTTGGTTATTGGTCAGCACGAGTGGTGAGCAATTGCATTGTGCATCACTCATTTTGTATATTCTATCATTATCACTATTATTATTTTTCCTTCCTTTTCTGTTCTATTAAACTGTCTTTATCTCAACCCACAAGTTTTTTTCACTCTTACCCTTCCGATTCTCTCCCTGTCCACTGCAGGGAGGGGGGAGTGAGCAAGCTGCTGCGTGGTGTTTGGCTGTCTGCTGGGTTAAACCACAGCAGTTATGAAAGACACTTTCTTCAGAGATGTCTGTCTAATCAAAAGTTACTTTTATTTTCTACATGTTTTTTAATGCATGCCCTGACATTACAGTTAATGGCACTCTGACATGATGCCTTTCTGCTACCCTACATATGCTGATGTCACTTGTATTATATACTCCATGAGAGCGTCACAGTTGCTGGAGATGCTTCCCTCATCTGTTCCATTATGAATGCCTGGTTTAGCTCTCACCACTTATGAATTGTCAATCTGGTTGCAAAACTATTTATCATGTATGCCTCATCTCAGTCAACTCCTTTTTCTGTCACTTAACTTTTTTCCACCTCAATCCCTACCCTTGATATCACCACCAAAACTTTTTTAGTCAAAAACACAGGGTGTGTTTATAGCCGCCTTCCTCCAAACCACTTGCTTTTCAAAGTCTGCTTTTGTCACAGTGATAAGTACACTGACTTTTATCACAGTGATGACCAGCACTAACTACTACTGTTTCTAGTCTCTACCTTTTTTTGGTAAAAAGCAAAGTGGTCTCATAAAAAAGGCTGTCCTCACACCAGTTTGTATTACCCACTCCCCTTTATATATCTGATTAATGATTGTAACTACTTTCTCATTGTCCCACTTAAACAGGCAAAGATGAGTTTTTTGTGTGATGTTTTTTCCACTGGAGTGATTTAGGTGGATTTTCACGCAAAGTTTAATTACAACTCTGAGAATAAGCTTGCTTTACACTATGAGGAAAGAACATATAAAAAAGCTTGAAGATTTTCTGTTTCCAATTTCCTTATAAGAAACCATACTTAATAACTCCACTTTTTCAGAGTCTAACAACCTGCCTTCCACCTTTTAATTACATAATTTTTTTCATTTAAGGTTCTTCACAAGAAACACACGAGATGACTATTCTTCAGTATTTATCAAGTTTATATCTGAGAATAATGTCTTAGTTTGTCATCATCTGAGCAAAAGCACTTTTAGATTAAAAGCGGATGTAGCTATGTGCGTAGCCATAAGTGGAGCAAGCGTGTTTATTGGTGCGATGATTTAAGAAATATTTTTACATTAAAAACCCCTATATGTACCCAAGGCTATACCTACTTAGTAAAGAGGTTTTTTAATCCCAACAAAACTTAAGGCAAGCTATCAAGCTATGCAGAAGTATTACACACAGAATTAATTTTAAAAGCATTTTTAGATCGGCTTCAAGAAAGACTAAGCAGATGTTCACTTCCAAACCTGTGCAAAAGTCAACTGCTAAAAGCAAAGGGCAAGCAGATTCTAAAGGATAACTGATCTCATCCTAAATCACTATTATCCCTTGTTCAGCTGTTAAGAAATTATCTATGGACTGTTTTGACATTTTTACATATTATATATGGATTATATTTTTGTAGATCTATAATTTTAAAGAAAACACAAAGTAGGCTAAAATTATTTGCATTAGTACATATATTTGTTATTATAAAAAAACAGCACAGTATATATTCCTGATTAAAAATAATCTAAAAATATCTGCGTTTAGAGCTACAAACTACGTATGAAGGAACCCCCGTGATTACATTGCTGCTAGTTGTGTCACATACAAATTCAGCTCGGAGAAATGAGTGCTTCTCTTAGCACCTGCCCTTACACTTCCTGTCTGCAATTCAATTTTCATTCAACCAGTCACTAAATCAAGAGAGAGAGACCTGCAGCATTTGGAATGGAATAGGATCAAGTCACCAGTTTTGGCTTCTAGGTCCAAAATGTATTTTTGCTACCAAGAGGAACCCCCCCCACACCAAATAACAACCTACATACTGCTATTTTTTTTCCCCCAGTTACAAAGCAGTGACTTGTCTAAGAAGCTTAAGTATCTTGCCAAACAGCTTAAAATGTAAATACTTTACATTATTTATTTGGTTTAACTTCTTTTCTTTGGTAATACCTATAAATTCCTTTTTTTGCGTGCCTATCCATACGGTAGCTGTAAGGTCGGTTACAAGCTAAAAGCTACCTCACTTGAAGCCATTAAAATAGAATAGCAATCAAAACTGAGTCATACACTTGTCAAAATGTTGCTTTAACAATTCTTAAATGGCAAATACTCACAAGAAGCAAAAATAGCCCCCAAATCCTAACAACACTGTCCTACTGGAGAGGTTTGTACAATGCATCCAAGATTAGTTCAGACTATGAAACCAATTAGTAAAGGGTGCAGTAAACCTGGCAAGCAATAATTAAACATACCTGAATGAGTCCTCCCACAATAAGTTATTTAACATAATATCTGAGTACTGAGAATGTTAGACCTGTATCTGTATTCAAACAGATAGACTTAACTGTAAAACACCCAACTAGGTAACCAAGCAGACAAGTATACACAGTCCAATTCCATTTGTTGCTTAAAAGTTGAGTTGTGGTATCAGTACTAGATCATACAGAACCATTTTTTGCTATTTAATACACATGGTTTTAGCAAAATGGAAGCAGGTAGAGCCCCAAGCTTTTCTCTGCAACTACAACCTCAAATTTGTCTCAGCAGCAGGATGACACAAAATATGATCCCATTTACACTGAGGCATCAACAATTTTAAGTATAGAAAACTATACTCATAATTGACAAATAATCTATTCTATAATATTTTATTTTACATAAATATTTTGACCTTGACTCTAATTTTTGTAATTATACTGCAATTAAATTTAAATTAAGAATTTAACTACAGCTTTTATTTTTCAAGATTTATATTATTGTAAAAGATTGCATGTTTTAGCTATTTCTACTGCAGGAATTTACATGCTTTATAAAACTGATAACCTTATTAATATAGCCCTTCTACTGAAACTTTTTTTTTTTAAACACAGATGCTGTATAGTTATTGGAGATTATTCTGCAAATGGTCACATACAGGTGAGTAAAAGTGAACTTGCAACTCAAAACACTGAACGGTGACACTGAACCTAAAGACCCTGATTTTGCAAACTGATCATACTCTTAACAAATTATCCCATTGCCACCTATCAAAACACCTGTGCTATTATTCTTCCACACTATTACAACTGAATGAGTTTTCACAGATATGTGCTGACAACCTTTGCAAATTAGCACTTATTGTCTGTGAACATTCATAACCTTCTCAATTAGAAATTATTAAAACAAATTTAAAAAAAAAATCCCAGTCAGGTAATTATGAGGGCAAAATAGAGTATTATCCAAAAACATTACCAAGTAAACTAGAACTCTGTGCAACTGCATTAAAATAAGCCACATCCATATGAAAATATAACTAACTTACGCAGCACGTACAAGACAACCATTTTGGAGTAAACAAGTTGCCTGTATACTAAAAATCTCTTTAAAATGTAGCTTCTTCATTTCAAACAAATTCTAGGCCTTATGTAATTAATTGAGCTATTTACACTGTCTATATCAGACACTGAACATTGTCTTTAGTAACTTAAAACTTACGAGTTTCGGATACTGAAATAATAAAATCAAGATGACATTCAGTGCAATAATCTTTAAAAAACCCAATAAATAAGTGCAACATTGGGCTGCTGGGGAAAATACTATTTATTATACATTTAAATACAAATTTGAAATGTGTTGTGGACACATCTGCAGGGTTACAGGTAAAAAATAAAAATGTACAAAGTTACGTTCTGCATCTCTCAAGATTGACGCGTCAAAAAAAATTTCACAAAATACCAAAAGTTCATCCTTGTAAGAACAGCAAAGATAATAATGCACACAATCTTTTGCTTGGCAGATTATCTTTGTTCCCTCCCTGCATAAAGTACCTGGAGTTTGTAAACAGTCTTTAAAAGTGTTAATAGCTTTAAGGAATGTGTAATCACAGTTCATATGGATTTGTCCCGCAATGAATTACAATGCTACACAGTAGTTTCATGTTTCCACAACCCAGTTCTAATATTACCAGTACTATCTGCAGTGAGCAAGGCTCCATCCTGTCCACTGCTTTTAAGTGGTCCATTCTGAATGGCTAAATTTAAGCCGTAAGATTTTTGTTGGTTTTCAAGTTCAACCGATATTGGTTTCCTTAGAATATCTTTTTTGCTGTTGGTAGCTATTGTTTTTTCAGTATTTCTGCTACTTTTTGGAAGTGTACTGCAAGCATCACTGCTATCCTGTTGGGATTGGTTATACTGACGTTCTCTATATGCCAAATAGGCTCTTCGGCTCCTTGAATGCCCTTCGCTGTTGCTTTGTCGACTTTTAGGTAAGCCATTTTGCACACTTCCTTCCACACTTGTGGGAACATCATACGCATATTCCCTCAATACTGCAAGCCTGCTAGCACGATGTCCCTTGCTTCTGTTCTTATGATGCCGACTTGGGTGTCCGTTTGTCCGAAACTGTACCTCTAAGGGAGCTACATGCATTTTGATATCATTATCCACTGAATGTTCAGTGAGACTGTTATCAAGTTGAGGACCTGTGTTTAATGGCAGAGAAGTAGGGTGGCACTGAGCTGCTGCAGCTTGTAAGTTCGTTAGTTTACAACCTTGAGAAGAATTTTTTAGGCTTGATGCACTTTTATTTGTGCATGAAGATTCTGCGCTACTGTTGGTGCACTTAGGGGCCTCTCCACTGGTTCCACTGGAACTGGAGGGCTGAACATTTACTTGCACTGAATACGTACTCCTTCCAGGGCAGCAAGTTGTTATCCAAGCATGCCTGACATCTTCCCTGTTAACGCAATGGTGCACCATAAGAAAGGCACTGAGGCTTAAACATGTTGCCCCAAAAAAACAGCTGAAGATCAGGTCCATGGGATAATACAGGGAAACTGACAGAGCTCCAAAGATCCACAGAGCAACATACAAAAGCAAAGTAAGGCCCACTCCCAGCAGCTGTGCTTGAAAACTGTGCTCGTTCTCCAAAGCAGATGTAGAAACTAGCGACACCGACAATGAATCTTGATGAGCCAGTTCCCCGTGTTCGTTGGTGGCCAGACGCTGCTGTTCCTCAATGGGTTCTTTAAGTTCATATTTACGTTCAGGGTGACGTTTTAGTTGTATGAATATGCTGAGAAAATACATACAGTTTATGAAAATTATAAAGCTAGCTGGTCCATAAAATGCTCCTAAGCTAGGTTCCCAAGTCATCCAGCAACTGGAAAAGAAACAAACCGAAGAATCAAAATTAACATCTTCTCACAAATCACTTAGGCTTTATCAGTTTGTAATGGTACTTTGAAATTATCTTGGCTGTGTTACATTTTCTGGAAGAATCAGAATTAATTGCAACAAGTACGTAGAAAAGCAAACCCATGAAATCTTATGACAGAGCTCTCAGCGATATGGTACTTACTAAGGAGCATTAGGTCTGCTGCCATAATTTCGGATGTTTGCTGCTGCTGTTATTCCACAAACTATGATAGGGATCCCTCCACCAATAAGGTAGAACCTAAAAAGTAAAGCCAGTATATCAGTGGCTGCTTAGTGGCAATTCAATCACCATGAAGCAAAGGAGAGCTTTCCAGGATTCTGGAAATATGCAAGTTCTTTAAGAAAATAATTAGTGTGAATCAGGTTTGGGCTTTGGCAATATAAATTTTTTCTAAGTCTTCCTCACTACAATTTTTTTGCTCCTGTTATAAACCACCTCTCACTTACAGCTGCTCACCTCCCTGGAAGGCACTGAATGAAGGTATACACAGTTAGACAGAAGAAGCAAAAGCTGGCAGTCCAAAGTTGTGAACTGCTGGAAGAGAATACGGAAACTTAGAAGGAAAATATTAAGTGGTATGTCTCTTGTTCCAGAGATTAAACTTGCCTAATATTATGGACACTATGTTCAGAAGATCAGCCATAAGAATGCTTGTTGCTTGGGTTTTTTTGTGTGGAGGGGCTTGGGGCATGGTGCTGTTGTTGTTTTTATTTATTTATTTTTAATGGACTCTATAATCTCATAGTATATACCTCCTGCTTCCCTGTGGTGATGTTAATAAAAACTGTATGCCTTCACAAAGACGAGGGCATGTGTTATTGGAGTATCTAACTTTTCATCCCAATTTCTGTGAATTCACATTGAATTCATTAGTGGCAGATCAAGAATTACTGACAATCACTCAAATTAACGGCACTCTGTCCTGCATCTTATGTTAATCCAGTCCAAATTCAGATCAGAACACACAGTGAGAACTACTACTGTGACATACAGATGGGTAGTTTGTTTCATCAACAAGAGACACCTATTCCGATGGTCCTGGATTTTCCACTGCATTTCAGATTAGTCACCAGAAGTTGCTGCTGTCTCACTTGAGACACAAAAAACCAGTCTAAAATAAATGAAGTCTTTCTTGGAAGTCTAAGTACACTAAATATATTACTTAGCTGCTGAATCCTACAAAGATCAAATTCTGTCATTGGTTTACTCCGTATCTTGATGCAGCAATCGGGAGCTGGCCAGATGAAACAGATCTTTGTGGCAGATTTTACTCTACCTATCTTTCACTACAGATTACTAAATCACTGCCTCAAAGATGCACCACTACTCACACATGAACAGCTAGGTGAAGCTGGTTCTATACAAGGCAAATTGTTACTGGTGGGAGAGTGAAGCAGTACGGATTGTTTGTAGCCATAGTTCAGTTTGCTGGATTGAAGGAACACGTTTACAACCAGCCTTGAACCATTCAAGACACCAAGTACCAACACACACAAAAAAAAACCAAACACAAAAAAAACCCCAAAACCCCCCAAAAAACGCCAAACCACTTGTGCATTGCTGTGTCTAAGTCTTCAGCAATTCGTAAGAGCCCAAATTACAAACCAAAACTATCATGCAGCAAGGAGCTGTACAAACAGAATAGTAACTAAAAAACATATACAGAGTATGCTAGAGGAGATGCAGCAATATTAAGATTCTGAGGCAGAATGCTGTACAAGCTAAAACTGTTCCTTAAGTTAGATCAAAGAGAGAAAAACACATCTAATGACATGGGTACACAAGAGGTGTTATGACGGTAACAGAAAAAAAAACGTAAATAGCAAAATGCTGTGTTTCTAAGTAGAACAGTCACACAGTATTTGTATTATAGTAATACAAGTATTTGTATTTATTTTAAATAAAATTACAAAATACAAATATTTGTATTTTTATTTTATTCATGCTTTACATGAAGCATTCCATCCAGTAAGATCTTCAGCGAGGTTCTTTGTAAAGTAATTCTTTTCGTTAAAAAATTTGAAACTGTTTCCTTTTATCTTGGTTGGAGTCTGCTGAACAAAATATCATTTCTACACGACAGACTCCATTTCCTTCTTGTGATTGGCAGCTGAGGACCTCAGTTATTTTTACACCCTCTTGCCTGGCATGGCAATGGAATATACTTGGCATAAAGTTTTTCACAGTTAAGAAATTACAACCAATGCCAAGTGTTGCACTATCTTCTCAACATGGCTACTGTGAGCCACTGCAAATCTCTTCTACCATCTATAGTGGCTTTCTGCAGAACACTGGATCCATTTCAAAGTCTTTTTCCACCTTGTTCATGACCTGTGACAAAGTCCCATTAACACTGAATGAATATCATCATCACCAACGAAATTGTCTTACATGCAATGAATTTTCCAAAATAAAGAATAAAGCTTATCTAGGCTAGAGGAGAAGGAAGCTTAACAGGTATGAAGTCCACCCACAGAAAATACCTACAGGAACTGATGATCAGCATAAACATCATGTCTACCTATGATCTGCAAGGTGGACTTCTTTAAACCCAAAGAACACAAAGCAGAATAATTTACATATGGCAGATAAGGAGAAAAATGTGGACCTACATACATTTATTGGGTTTTTGGGTTTTTTTTCTGTTCCAAAAAGACCCTTTGTAATTCTGAAAAGGCATATGGAGGAGAAATATAAACAGTGTGGAGGCAAACAGAGAATCAGCTGTTTTGTCTCTAAATTCAACAAACAGGGGGCCTGATAACAGTAGGTGACCAGTTCCAAAAAAGCAAGAAACTCTTGCACAAAACTCTTTGCCCTGTGCCACTATGGGTAGTTTTGTTTTGAACACAAGTTTAAAAGACAACTGAATGAAAAAAAAAAAAATCCTTCTATGGCTGTTCCATGCAAAAACATCACACATCTATCTGACTGAGGAAATCCCTGATCCGCAAGAAGTTGGACATTGAGAAAATCTGGAAAATATGAAGCATGTTTGCTCGGTTCTGATACTTGTCTCCAGAGTTACTGCCATTGTCACAGATGAGGTGTCCAGATCTGAAATGGTACGTCCATGTTTATGTCTATGCAGAGCTGAGCCTGTGAGGCTGGTAATTTTATTGTAATATTTTCCAAAGCAAGAACTCCATGACAAATAATAAGGGATGGGGGGGGGGAGGGGGAAATCATAACAGATGTTAAAAAGGCTACTGATTACCCTGCTGGAAGGCACACAGTTGGTGATGGGCATGATATCCTACAGTGAATACAACAGATGTACTTTTTCTTAAAAGAAAAATAATAAAAGTTAAGGAAAACAAAAGACAGCACTTATGTGGTATAAACATTAACCTTCTACCTTCTACCTTATCAGTTAAATATTTCTATATGCTTGTAAATAGTACTACAAATTTTAGTTGATGATATTCAAAAACGCATTTCTGATTTTCTGCAGTCTCTGTACTTTAAAATCAAGCTTTCTAAATATTTGCCTATAACTAATCAAAGTTAATCAACTTCTGCCACCTTGTGGAGAATTTCAGCTTAGCAGTTTTTAATTAATATCCAGGGGCTCAGTAAGCTATATGAACAAAGTATGTGAATGTTTTCTATTAAAACTATTTCACATAAGGTGAATTTCACAGATAACTAGTTTGTCCCATTTCAGTGGGAATGCTTCACAAAGAACACTATTTTTATTTGATAATGACTGGTACCTGTTTTTCAAACTATTTGTAAGCAATCCTTGGAAAACATATTAAACTCTATTTACTTAAATTGCAGTGTTTGTTAATTGCGTGGTAACAGTTCTCCACATTCTTTCTTCTATGAAAATTTAATAGGAAGTGTTGCTATCTAAAGTCCTAATCAAAGCCCCAGTGGTGATGCTGAAACACTACCATTTCTTAATTTATAAATCAGGAACACAGCACTGCAACAGTAATATGCTAACAATCGCCCTTCACCTCATCCTCCTTAACATAATGCTGAGAAACAGAAAAATCTGGAAAGGACTTTAAGGACCTGGAAAGAAAATCTTCTATGAAAGGCACTTGCAAAAAAGTCTGTTACATTTTCTGATCAGAATATGAGCATAGCGACTTGGGAAATAATGAGTTGCAGACACAAACAACAAGCTCACCTCAGCATTGGTCTGGGTGGAGGAGGTGGCTCATCAGGATCTTGACATCTTTTTGCTTTTTTGGTTACTTGCTTGTAAATATTACGAGATGTCACTCCCAGCCACAGTACTGTAGCAAGAGTGGAATAATGGAGAATTATCCCAACCTTAAAAAAACAAAAATAAAAATGAACGCCTAAACATTTCCTTTTTACCAAGTTAAAAATTAATCATTTAACACGCAACTGGTATAAAGCCTGAATTTTCAAAAGCTCAGTTCAATAGAGAAGAAACCCTCTTGTCTTACTATGACTGTTCTAAATGTCAAGTCATTGTGGTTTTCAAAAAAGTAAAATATGTTACGCAAACCCATCTTCGTATTGGTTGAGTCTGGAAAGGCTACATAGCTGCAGTTGCCTCTAGTGGAAGGAAAACTTAGTAACGCGGGAAGAACTGTGCTGGCCAACATTTTTAATATTATATATTAATCATACACTTTAGGAAACTGTATTTTATGAAACACTTAACTTTAAAATGTCTTGTGTTACAGATATTATTCAAACTGAAACAAGTAAGGGAACAGCAAGCTAATGATATTGTGTAACTACATACCAGGCAGCAAAATATAGACAGCTAACAAACTCATCAGCGATTTTAACATAATGCAGAAAAAAGAAAGTGTCATACTTTAGATATTTAACCAGCCCAAACATTAATGCAAAGTCATCCTCACAGACTGACTGGGCACTACTGTTAAGAAAATGGCTGTCTGTCAGATCCTTTTACATCTGCAGTATTTTATAAATCGAACATTGTTTTCTTAAAAGAAGTTCCAGGAATCCCCAAGACCCAAGAGTTTTGTCGAGGAAAGGCACAACCTGGTTTTCCTGTATTTCCTTACTCATAAGCCAACACTGAGATGAAGTGACTGCAAGAAGTAGATTTCATATATCCCTTAAATGGCAGCACACATGCATGGAAGAGGTGACATTTCAGTTTCTGTTAAGATGACTGGAGGTAGGGTTTTTTGCAAGTTTCAATTGCCAGTAAAAGCACAACTCTTAAACAACCCATCCATATCACAGAATTTGTCCTGGAGGGATTACTGTCTCCAAGAAGGCAAGAAAGAAGATTACAGTTTTTCAAACTATCTCCTCCTCTCCATATATATATATATATATATGTGTGTGTGTGTGTGTGTGTGTGTGTGCACACGCGTATATATGCATGCACACAGACTAGCATTCTCTTTATATTTGTAGGAGAAAGAGCAGGGACATATTTTATTGCAACATGCAACACTTTGAACCATCAAACTAATAACTACTGTAAATTCAAACAAAAAGCATTACAGAATATTATGGTGAGGGATTAGAAACTTTTATGAATCACTGGATCAAAAAAAGAAAACATTAAAAAAATTTCACCGATACCATTCCAAACCAGCAACTTTTACTATACTGAAAAACTGCAACTGAATTAGAGATGGCCAAATCTTAGAGGAACAAGTCATTATAAAAGAGGAGTCTCAAACATCTCAATGATGCTTGTTTAGAGAAAGCATGGGTCTTTGACTTGAAACACTTCTCTTTTCCACCCTTTAGGTTATACTGAGCAAATGGAAATAAATATTTTAATACCTGTGTAAATCAGTTTTCACAAGGTACGTAAAGGCCACATACAGGCCTATAAAACAATTTCATAATAAGTAAGTCTCAAAAATAAAACTAACAGGTAAAACTTGTTTTTTTGTATAGCATTTTGGGCAAAAAAATCTTCTGTTGCACTTCTGAAATACTTTTCCAGTTTTCAAGTAACAAACTAGTTCATGGCTGGATGAAAATACAAGAGAAATCTTTAAGGTTGAAAAAAAAAAAAAAAAAGGATTTTTTGTCTAAATTTTATATTCAGATGAAAATGCCTGTACAGTATACTGTTCTGTAGCAGGCAAGGGGGGCGTCTACATACATAGGAGTATGAAACTGGTAACTAATTTTTCCAAGTGTTTGCATGTTTACTTACTGCTTGGCAAATGCTGAAAAAAAGTCTGAGTTATGCCTCCAATAAACATCACACATGTCAGGAAAATATGAAAGCTCAGGTTAACTAGCATATGCCAGCTTTTTACACTGATCCTGATCACACTGTTAAAAGAAACAAATCAGACAACATAAAACACAGCTGTGTTATTGTCTTTCAGAAACTAGCAAGATATACTTGTGATAAATGAGATATAATTACTGTTAATGATTGTTTGACTACCACGTACTTTGTAATCAAATATAATCTCTGGTCTTCATCACAAGAAATTAAAACACCCTCCTATTAACTAGCATTATACAACTATTTGGGGCCTGATTCAAAAATTTTAGGCTTCGAGCTTTCACATCAACAGGAATGTAAAAGGCTGAACAGTTTGTTAAATTCTACCGTCATTCTTGAGTGGTCTCTTCTTTCATCATGAAGCGAAAGTGAAGAATTAAAAAGATACATGGTTATGAGAGCTAAATTGTCATACTCAAGAACAGATGAAATAGCTACTTGCTTAACTGTTAGTTTGCATCAACAAATTTTACAGGGAAAAAAACCAAATGCAGATTACTATATCGTGTTCCTATCAAAAAGAAAAAGTAGTCCTAAGCACTTATGAAACTGATTTTTTTTAATCTAGTAATTTTGATTCATACCTGTGATGGTATATGTAACTGACAATGATCATCAACAGGCACATCAGCAAAACCATTGCAGTGGCATAAATTACTGGATGCAAAAGATCAGCTGGCTGTGTATATAATTCAGCTCCTGTCAAGTCCTGACAACAAAAACAGAATTAACATTAGTCCACCTTACCTCTTCATTTTGTGGGGGCAGGGGGAATGGCAGAGGAAACACAAAATACAGAAATAACAGGAATCTTCTAGATTACATCCCTCCCGCCCCCCCAAACCTGACCCTCCAATTATTTATTATTTCATGTTCCTGGCTTTCTTCCACAATTACCTGCTATTCTGGCTGACCTTTATAAATGTAGTCACACATCTCACAGAACACTTAAACTTCATATATGTTTGAATATACAGAGAAGTTAGCAGCTTATAGACACACACCATTTTCTTCTTAAAATACTTATATGTATAGCATGTGGAACTGTATGTTTCAGTTATGATTATTATCTTCTGCAATAACCTAAAGAACATTACAGAAAGTGCCCTCAGCAAGTTTGCAGATGATGCTATAGACTGGGGAGACTGATCAATAGATTGGAGGATATTCAGAGAGATGTTGGTGAGCCAGAGAAATGGGCTGATAAAACATCATGAAATGTAGCAAAGGAAAATGTGAAAAGATCTGCATCTGGGATGGAATAACCCCATGCATGCAACAATACGGGCTGGGCACTGGACTGAACAGAAAGCAACCAAAGAACCATTTGAGGGTATTGGTAGACAAAATTTGACCACAAGTCAGCAGTGTAGCCTGCAGTCCAAGGCCACACTTCGCTGTACTAGCAAAACTACAGCAAGCAGGTGAACTGATTAATCCCTTCTGTTCAGCAGTGTAAGACCACCTCTGCAGAACTGTCTTCAATTTGAGGCTCCCCAGTACAAGAAAGGCACTGACATACTGGATGGAGCAAGTCTAACAGATCACTGGGATGACTAGCAGGCTGAAGCACACAATGTCTGAGGTTGAAAAAGCTGGGTTTGTTCATGTTTAAGAAGGAAAGGAAGATGGAAGAAATCTCATTATTATATTGAGCGAACTACTGGGATGGTGTAAAGAAGACTGAGTCAAACTTTCCTTGGAAATGAACCATGAAACGATGAGAGGCAATGGACATTATCAGCAACGTGCAAAATTCTGATTAGATACAGGAAAAAAATTGATGAAAGTGGTCACGTACTGCCCCAAAAGACTGTGTATTCTCTGTCCTTGGAAATACTCAAAGGTTGACTGAATACGGTCTGCAGCAATATGATCTGACTTTGAAGCTGATCAAACTTCGAGCAGGTAATTGGATCAAATGACACCCAGATGTTCCTACCAGACTGTTATTCTATGATTACTGCTTGACAGGAATAGATAGCTGGTAACTCAAATAGAATTCAACAGCTCTTTAGCATCGTTCAAGTTTTCTGAACCCACCCATCAAAATATTACTCAAGGAGTAAGCATGAAATGGAACCTTGGACTGTTAAAGCATGGCAGTGTTTCAAATAACATCTGAGGAGTGACATTTTCATTTACTAACAATAATAGCAAGAAGAAATAATTCTGTTTGGATGCAGTTACAATTTACTAGGGTTCCACTTCCATAACGGTAATGAACACTGGAGGAAAAAAACCCAAACAAACAACCTCAAACTTCAGTCCCTTCCAGCACTAAATAAAACAAATTTGCTTAACTAAGATTAGTGGGAAAATCTATTAAAAAGAACGTCTCAGAACAGACAGGATACAGAAAATTCTCTCAACTGTAATTCTGAGAGTCACTCTTAAATCTCTACAGTTGGCAAAGTTCAAAAGTGTGCTGGGGGAAAGGAGAACAACTCTGGCATTCACAAAGAACAGCAGAACATTAGGAGGAAGCTTCAGTTTGTTTTGAGAAAAATCACAGTGATTACAATCTGTTTTTAAGGTTAAGACAGGTAATCTGATTTCATGGACAGGAGAAGAGTCTTGAATTGACAATTAAGAGTCAGCAGTCTTTTCACCACTCCTTCAATTGTTCTTTCATCAGAACATAAATTTTTTATTCCTAACTAACTCACCAACCTCATTTCAAACTAATTTAATCAGATTGTCAGTTTGATTTTTATGTATTTGGTTTTCCTTGGCACCTGGAAAAAACACTTCGAGAAAAATCGTCAGATATTATGCCTCAGGCAGCCAGTGTCATCTGATTTCAACACTACTCATGGCCTGGTTGATATCCAGCTGGAGATCCCTAGGAACTCATTGCTGTTACAAGCATGAGCAAATGTATCATCACACATAGCCAGTGAGTATCGGAGAACAGAAACTGTAGGAGAATTCTTCTTGCTGTTTCCGGATTGGTGACAGGTAAGAAGTCATCATGCATGTGTTGGTGTTACAACCTGCTTTCTTCTACACACATATGTACTAAAGTAAAGTAGACTAAAAAAAGAGTGAAATAACTCTGGTTTAGTCATTCACCATCCAGCCAGGATGATGGAATATTGCATTCAAGTCCCTCCTGCCACTACTGTTCATGTATTTGATGTTAATGACAACTGTTGAATTAAAAGCCAAACTTCTAAAACTGAACCCAGAACTATGAGCCTGGGACCAGAACCCAGACTTTCACAACACTATCAAAGTCTACAAATGAAATAGGCTATTATTGTGCCTTTTTTAGTTAATATATGGATAGGCATTATGAAAACCTGTTTCAGCAGCTACTTAGACATCCAGGGCTTTTGCAATATATTAACTATGTGCAAGGCACATCTAACAGATGAGCGTTACTCTCTGTCCTCCTCCACCTACCCCCTCCTCTCCAGTCCCTACAGCCTAACATTTTGGCAAGTAGCTAAATATTTAAGGAATACCAGTTTTGAGCAAACATAGAATGACAGCCACTGGCAGAAAAGAAAGCAAGCTGCGCCTTCCTCTAACTTTTTTGATTTCTGACTGTCAACAATTCTCTATATAACTCACAATAAGATATTTATATAATCTTACCATGTGTTAATCTAGAAATAGTCATTTAGAGCAGCAGATTATGTTCTTCATTTTTCTTCCTCCAGATGGCAGAAATGTGACCAATTTAAAGCATCATCTCTCTTTACATGCATACTACACATACAGATGAAGTTTAATTCTGTTTTAAAGAATGCTTTATGTTTTAGGAAAGGATTATGTATTTTAAAAATATCGAAGGAAGCAACTGTAGGATTATAACAGTTTGAAGTAATTTAAAACAGTACCTTCAGAGGTAAAGTGAAAAGCTCTCTGAGCTCTTTTAGAAAGCTTGGCATATAAATCTTAATTTTATTTATGTTTAGCTTTTTGGTATTCTACTATTTAATTCTTGTAAGAGGAAGACTGTTGAAAATTTGAGGTGCAAAGCTGTCCTGGTTTCGGCTGGGATAGAGTTAATTTTCTTCCTATTAGCTGGTATAGTGCTGTGTTTTGGATTTAGTACAAGAATAATGTTGATAACACACTGATGTTTTAGTTGTCGCTAAGTAGTGCTTACCCTAGTCAAGGACTTCTCAGCTTCCCATGCTCTGCCAGGTGCACAAGAAGCTGGGAACAGGCACAGCCAGGACAGCTGGCCCAACTGACCAACGGGGTATTCCATACCATATGACATCAAGCTCAGTACGTAAACTGGGGGTTGGTGGAGGGGGGGGATCGCTGCTTAGGCATCAGTCAGCAGGCAGTAAGCAACTGCATTGTGCATCACTCATTTTGTATATTCTATCATTATTATTTTCCCTTCCTTTTCTGTTCTATTAAACTGTTTTTGTCTCAATCCACGAATTTTACTTCCCCCACCCCCCTGATTCTCTCCCCCACCCCACTGGGGGGCAGTGAAGTGAGCAAGTGGCTGGGTGGTGTTTGGTTGCCTGCCAGCTTAAGCCACAACAAAAGCAAAAATAGCAACTTCTCATGCACTGATCATTATAAAGGAATCCTCTTTCTTCCACGTACGATTACATAAAAATATATATTTAATTCCACACAGAGCACATTAACTACAACAAAACCCATACCAAATTTACACTCAAGTTAACAGTATTTCCTAAACCTCTTACTATTTCACTCAGCTTCCTACTAGCCTACCATTTTTATGTATCACACTTTATCATTTAGCATCTCTGGTGATGACTCATAAGCAGGGTAGCAGTCACCATCTCTAAAAATGGAAGCTTCCCAGGCCAAATTCTGAAATGAAGAGCTCTGGGAACAGACAAAGAAGAAATCCTACTTCATAACTGAAGAGCACTAAAAGAAGGTGTCTCGCCCCCTTCTTCTTCAACTATCACTATATTTTAGAACTGGTTAACCTTTTTATTGACATCAATATGCTAAAACTAGAGTTTAGATACTATTTTTTAAGCAATATTTCAAAAATACTTTGGATAGTAACTAAATGTTTTGATTTTTTTTCCTTTTTCAATCGATGCCTTCTGGTAACAGGCCTACATACTAGTGAATGAATAGCTAATTTGCAGTGAAATAGCTATTGCTGGTTATGGATCACAGCAAAAAAAAAAAAACCCAAAACCTGGGAAAACACTCCTGTCAACAGACAAAGCTAACAAATTTAATCTAACACAGAGAAGATAGGGGTTTTTGACTGTTACCTTTCTTTATTTTAAATTGTCATTATTAGATTAAAATTCATAAAAGCCCATTTGATTAAGTAGCTCATTAAAATGGCTTCCTATAATTTAGTACTTTTCATATGAAAATTCTTTTGTGTTTAGTATATTCAGCAATTAATTCCACTTTGACAGATTGCCACTTAAACCTCATCTTACATCAACATTTATATCAACACAAGTAAAAACTGAAGATTTCTTATGTCTAATTTTATGGGGAACGGAACATGGGCATGCAAGGAAAAAACCCCACAGAATTGCATTTTGAATATTTTTAAGTTCCAGAAAGAGACATGTAATTGTAAGTGTCATACCATTAAAACTGCATAGTTGCTGAGGGAGTAGCACTGAATGGTAGTAATATTTTCATCGGACAGAAGAATGCGACAACCATCAGATTTCCATCCCCCTTGTCCGTTCAGTAGATCAAAGTCCCACTGAGCTGCAACAGCATCTGCTCCATGCGCAATGCGCCGCAGTGTCACATTTATAGGAACGTGGTGACTGGCTAGGTTTAAACCATCTGTTACAAAAAAAAAAAATGTATTTGCACATGTAACACATTAGATGCTAAAAACCTTTTATTAGATATACACTAGTCTAAACAAAGGAGTCAAAAGTGTTTCTTATTTTTAAAGATCATAAAAAAGTAACAATAAAAAACAAACCTATCTTGGTAAGAATAACTGGTGTTACAACTGTACGACGTTTCCCATCATCAGCCAGATTTGTTGAATTTCCTGTTGCTGGAAAAAGCTTTCCATTGCGAAATGCAATAAGCTGAAGCTTGTAGACAGATTCATCTGCTGGTCTGATTTCTCTTTTTTGCTTTTGGGTGAAAAGGGAAGCTGGCAACTGGATAGAAGCCTCTACAATTGTGTTCTAGAAATAAACAGATTTTTAAAGTTTTAAAGAGAAAATGAAATTCTTTACAGAGATTAAATTAGCAACGCCTCCAACTGAACAGTGTCAGAGATGAATGCATTTAGCAGACTATGTATTGTGACCAACCTACTTGACAGTGTTTCCAAGTAATCCATGATAAAATAGTTGAATTGGGTTATTAAAGTCTTAACGCTTTTTTTTAAAAAGAAAAAAAAATGTTAAGATTCTGTAGCTACCTTACTTGTTACAGAGACTAAAGTTGAAGTTGATATCAGTAAAGTATTAGAAGAGTTTTTCAGATTAGACTATTGGCAACTAGAAGCAGCAACCAAGGCAAGCAGACAAAGAGAAATGCTGTAATTGTGCATTAGTACCATTCAAAATGAAACACTGTATACAAGCAAGTTTTGATAACTCGTATATAAATTATACTTGGGTAGGGAAGCATACATGTAGTTTCATCGAATTACATAAATATAATTTCAAATATACACCTGCAGTGATGTTCAAGCACATTAAGTGATAAAAACAAACTGGTATGTTGGAGAATGTAGCTGAAAAAATACTTTTATAGAATATGAGGAAGTGTTTCCATTCTATACACACCCACATATATATACATGTGTGTGTGTGTGTGTACATGCACACACACACACACAAATGGACAAACAGGTCCATTTTCTATTTCATGCTTAATTACAGTATCACTCTGAGCAGAATATTTCAGATATTTAAGGAGACTGGTAATATCTCATTTAATATGTAATGAAGGTGAAAATACAGCAAAATAAAGCCAAGTATTATTATGAACTAGGGAGCATTTCAATTTCCGTACTTACGAAAAGGTCTGAAAGCATCTTTCAACTTAAGATGTTTTAATAAAGAAAACCACACCTACTCATTAAAAATTGTGTCCATTAAAAAAATTATTCTATAATCAAACTTTATTATCCTTTGTCACTTTAATTATCTCTTGTCCCAGTCATTCTGGATTACATAAAAATGCTACTTTAACGTTAGAAATTAATAATATAAGCCTGCTTTCCAAATGATTCATATTTAAGATATTATTACAAAGTCAGTAGGGAAACAATGAGTATCCGACCTTTAAAGCTAGACTTGACAGTGTATTTGAAATGTTGCACTTAAAGCTTAATTGTTTATCTAGATTTCCATCCGGATCTCTTCTCCCATAATCACCAAGTCCTGTACGGTCTGATGTAGCCACTTTCTGAAATACGGTGCATGTCATCCCAGTGAAACCAGCAGCCTTTATTACATAAGCCTCAAGAGCAATATTTGGAGAATACTGTGACGACAAAAATGAAACGTTAAATAATTTTACACATGACAGGAAGAATAATAAATAATCTTAAAGGGATTCTCTGCCATCACAGAAAAAAACACCCAGAAAACTGTTTCTGTTTATCTGGCAGGGATAAATCTGTTCAGAGCATTTCTCTTCTCCCTACAGAAACAGTAGGCATTTCAGATAATGCCAACATCTATTAAGAAAAATAAAAAGCTATTGAAACTCAAGAGCCAGCAAAGTGTCTTCTAAATAAATAAATTTATACTTACAGTAGAATAAACTTGAGCTCCATTTGCAAGCCGATACATAGCAATTTTCTGTAGACACTGTACAATTCTAGTGCAAGCCTTGGCTTCCCTTTGTGCCATCCACAGAACACGTTCATCAGCTAACATAATGTTACTTGCTATGTCCACCATCACATCACCAAGCTAACAGGGAAGAGAAATAAGACTATTTTATATCTTTGAAAGCGTTCATCAAGTAGGATCATTATCAGACAATACAAAGCGACTTGTCAGCACAAAAAGCAAAAGGAAATCGGTTGTTCCTGTTTCAATCACCACTTGTCAAGTTGAGATACTGGAATACTTTGACTCAGGCATTTACCTCCATCCAAGAAAAATGTTATGCCAATGTAATTGGTCTGTTTACATTACACTTAGAAAACAAAAACATGAGAAATACAGGTATTTCGTTAAAAGCAGAGAACTCCGTGTTATACTGTACTAATTATTTAAAAGGACTATTTATAATCAATTTTAAACCTAAAATAAATAAACTATAAATCAACAGTAATACAGTTTGCACGTATGGGGGAAGATAGTAAAAAAAGAGTAACACAGGCAAAAATTAGCAGGCAACTCTTCCGCTTCTCTTCCTTTTGCTAAGTCTGCCTCTTCTTTGATTCCTTCCTTGCTTGCCTTCAATTTTGCATGAACTGTTTTAGGTCACAGGTTATACATGAGAAAGACAGCAAATACCCATAGGTACCAGAGCTGCTTTCAAACCACCAATTACCTTGTAAGTTTATGCTCACACGCCCTTACCCTGTCTTCTGTATGACAGACAAACTATAAAGGGAATTCATTTATTTAGAATCATAGAATCATAGAACCATTA
>NW_009204979.1:0-3472 GCF_000690835.1 Fulmarus glacialis
CCCCCGACAACGCCCCCAGATCCCCCTTTCCATTTGGAACAGATATTTATCTGGAAGCTCTAGAAGAAGGACGGCAGCAGAAAAACAAATGTTGGAATTCCTACAGCAACAGTATCTCAGTCCACGCTGATTTTCATGCATATATATAATGAACCATTTCTGCTTAAACAGCAAAACCCTGAAGTATAGGAGCATAATAAACAGACTGGGTTTGAACTCTGAATGAAACCTTTTGGGTATGTTCATTCTTAATATTATTTATATTTCCACTACACTTGTACCTAGAGACTCCGAAAACCTGGAGCCCTACAGTCCTTGGCACTAGGTATGCAAATAGCAAGAGACAGCCCTTTCCCCCCAACTAAAAGACTCATAGTCTATTTACAGACCAGCAGGCAGGTGAAAGGAAATCCCATTATCTCCATTTTACAGACAAGGAACTTAGGTATGGAGCGATACATGGATGGACGTGTCCGAAGCTGCCCAGAAGTGGGAACTGAGCTGAGAACCCTCATCTGTCACTGATAAAAAAATGCTTTTCTCTGTGCAATCCCTCTCTTCCAATGCACTGTTAGGTAATTGCTTTCCACTTAAGTTTTCTTGTCAGATCCTCTGCATAAAAATCAAAAGTATCCCACTACAATTGCTCTACTCGCTCTTTTGTTAGGTCATTTCTGGGTACCTTTGAAACCTCTACAGTTCTTTCTAGCCACACTAAAGTAGAGATGCATCTAAACCATGTTCCAGATCCAGGCTCAGACTTCTGCAGGAGCCTGAGATTTGCAGTCAGTTTTCAGTGTATGAACACCTTAAATAAACCCCAGCCAAATCTCTTCTCCCTGTATTTGTCCCTCTAACTACTGTTCCCTTGCTCATCAGTCATGTCATCTGCTATGACCCAGCACCTCCACAACCCTCCCAGAGGCCACTGAAATCAGTCAATTGAGAAGTGCTCTGTACATACCAGGAGATGTTTAGCATCACACAGTCCCAGTGCACCTCAATCTGTTGTAGTTCTAGCTTCTTCTGCTCTACAAGCTTATCAGTCACTTCCCCATGTTTACATTCAGAAAGTATTTTCATTCACTTTCACACTTCTGGCACTTTCAAAATACCTCCACTTGTGTTCTCTCCTCACTTCTTGCCTGTCTTTTCTTGGGACTTTTGCAACTCTTCACCATCCTGCTTGTCCCAACATCTCCCTTGCAGCCCTCCTCTGGCAGCATTCAGAGCTCAGCCCTGATTGCTCTTTTATTCCTGGAGGTGACTCATATCTTTCTGCACTTAACCTCTCCCTCTCAGTTCAGTCTACCATGTCTGACTGCCTCTCTGGCATCCTGTCCTGGATGTCCTGTGGCCACTCAAACTTCACAGGGTGAAACCATGCACCTCATTCTTCCCTCACATACAGTTTCACTACTTTTCCATTTCCAACATCATTTCTGCTATTCTGTCACCTAAACTCTCAGTATTGGTGCTTTATATACCCCTCTCTCTGTTTTCTACTTTCCAACTAAATTAGCATTAAATACATCCATACCTTTCAGTCCAATGGCTAAAGCATCTCCCACTTCCATCTGCATTACTGTAACCTCCTGATTCTCTTTGAGCTTCTCACTTCTTATTTTTTACCTCATCAAAATGCTGCATCCACATCAACTCCCTTTATCCTTACTTCAGTGAGCCCATCTGCATGTCCAAATTCCTTCACCGACTTCTCTCCGAATTACATGACCTCCCTTCCAAGATATCATACAACTCAGCACCTGCCTCCATCTTACCCTTCAGTTTCACAGCTGTGTCTTCTGCTATTCTCCTAGTCATGACTTTTGCTAGATTAGTTAGTCGTCTTTGAAGGATTTCCCTCTATTTCAGCATGAATTTTCCTTCTCCGGTTCTGCCAGTGCAGTGGTACAATGAGAATGCAGAGTAAGATGATGACTAGAATCCAGGACCCATAACTGGATTTGGAGGGTATTTCAGCATTAAATCAATGTAACTCACTGGCTTGCCTATGCTATAAGGACTGAATCCTGGTCTTTGTACACAGTTCCAACAATTACAATAGTTGCTCGGGTCACAGGACCCACATAGTACTTCTGGGTCCACTAATGCAGTTTCAGGCCTGCAAGACCATGTATAAACTATACGTAGGTTTGAATAGGAGGGTGGGGGTGTCCACATTGCAAAGTTAGGTGCACTTCCCTTATAAAAAGTGCTAAACGGTCCCCTTTCTGGGTGCTCTTTAGGCTGTGCAACTGTGAGGGTACACAGACATCTTGAGATCCCTACAGGTTTCTCCATACCTGGGCTGGTCACAGGTTTTTACCTGATCTGTCCTGTTGATATGATGATCACGTCATAATTTCAGTTCATTACATGATCCTTTCCCTCCAAACCCCAAAAGGTCTAGAAGAGGTTTTAACCAGGGAAAAACTGGCATTTTTCCGTCCTGAAAAATGTGTCAGAGTCAAGCCAGTGAGCGTGCTCAGCCAGCATAGCTGGGACTATAGTTTCTTTACTTTCTGAAAGAAACTCATAGCTGTGCAAGCTGATGGGAAAGAAAGGATTAAGGCTGTACTGGTACTACATACTTTTTAAACGATGACCATAAAAGTTATTTGCATGAGGTGGAATGACATCCTACCCCACAGAAGGAAGGGGTGAAAATGGACTGATGAGATGCTCTGGAAGCCTGCTGGCTGGAAGCCTCTGTGCTCTATTCTTTGCCTGTCTAGGGTTACTAGATTATCTCTTGTCAAGAAGCATACCTTCCCTTGGAGTATCTAATGGTTTGAAGCTAAGTAATCAAACATAAAAAAGGAAGTAAAGTCCTTAAATACATACCTATTAGTCTGTTAAGAGGTACAAGTAACTGGAGTTATATATTCATAAGCATCCATGCATAGACATGTGTGCACTAAAAGGGAGGAAAGCAATGTTCTTTTCTTACTGTGCTAAGATTTCAAGTACAAGGTTGCAAAAAAAACCCAGCAAAAGATGTTGATGCAACTGAGTTTTAGGTCAATTCAATTAATCTAGGAAAGCATATTTTTAACAAATGGCTTCATTTGCTTTTAAGGATAAATAAACCACACTAATAGTGTAAAGTACCTGCTGCTGCTGCTGCACATAGCCCTTCATTTAATATCTGTGGGGCTTGCTGTCACCAGCAGCACAGAAGAGGAAAGAAAACACTCAACATTTTGCATAGCATTCATCAGATTCTTTCCTCTGCTGTAGTGGCATAAGCAGTAAGAATGCTTAACCCACTGTGGGCTTCCAGGCTTCTCAGGCTATCTTCTCCCTTTCCATTGAAAGCAATTTCGTTCAGCTTTAGCTGCTTTTTAATCAAAGGAAACTATAATCACACTAGCAGGATGCAAATTCTGAAGAGACATTAGCAAAACCACAGTTACTTCATTAAACTGCAGACCTGTGGCTGACAAAGGACCATCAGATCCCAAATAAT
>NW_009204980.1:0-10753 GCF_000690835.1 Fulmarus glacialis
AAAACCCAAAAAAACCCCAAAAAACCCAACACCCCCCCCCCCCAAAACCCTAAATAACATGGCAGAAACAAAACAGAGAATGCTGAGAAGTACATTCAATTGATCCTACTTAAAAGTATTTCTGAAATCTATGGGAACACTTTGATTTTTAAATTGTTATAATTATATCAAACAGCTATTTAAGTTCTATTTTAATGACTGAAGTGCTCCATGACAACAGCTTTGTAACTCAGAAAATACAGAAGGGGGGGTCATACTCCTTCCATGCCTAAACGGACTCAATCTCTTAATTCTTCTTTTCTTTAGTTGGCTTCAATTCCCAAATTGCAGTTTTGATATCTGCACTGTTTAGAGGGTGATATACTGAGTGCCTCATGAGGCAAATGGCTTGCACTGCAAGTCACAGGGTGGGAAATTCTCCAGCTGCTGTGCAGCCTCATCCTCAACACCCCAACTGCCTCCCTATTTCCCTCTGTGAACAGAATAGCTCCCATTTTGGCTAACATGGATTTTAATTCCCATCATGACTGAAATGGATTTTAACATGAGATGTGATCCATACAACTTGGCTTTACCAAGTTTGTATCTTTGTGCCTAGTATTTCCTTAATGAATGGAAATATGTCATTTATATTGACCAGTGGCGACAGGGTTATTTAGGAAAAGTATCAGATCTGCACTTACGTATATATCCAGCAGTTTCACTAAGCAATTAATCTAGATAAAAATGCAATGTGGATCTAAAAGTCTCTGGGAGCAGGAATATTTCTGCTGTGACATGTTTAGATTCTCTGATACATCCAGAAAAGAAGTTGGCTAAAGAAATCATGCTTTGCTTGTAGAGGATTTTTCTCCTCCTAGAATGTAGTGCAACACACACTAACTAGGACAAATGACTTAATCTTCTCATCACTGGATGTTGTAAAATTATTTTTGGCTGAATAAACAAAAAATGGGCTGTTCAAACTCAGTATGCTTCCTTTAAAGTTCAAAGGTAAAATTTACTGGCTGATACAAAATACACTGTGTGGTGGGTTTCTCATAATTTTCTTGCTCTGACAGTACAGGATCAGGCCAACACTGAAGACTAAATTCACTGTCTTTTTTATTTTACTTCTTGTAAAAATCGACAAAAAAAAAAACAAATATAAAAAAAAAAAAAAAAAAAAAAAAAAAAAAAAAAAAAGAGGGAGATAAAAGCTGAATCTGAGAAAATATTTGTCCTTAAACCCTTTTTTAATCACTAGGTAATTACATCTCTTTAAAATAATCCTATTTTGTTTGGTCAGATGCACAGAAAAATCAGAATGCAACTTGTTCTGTATTCAAAAATGTTAATTTCTTAATTTATATCATACACTATATTGGCAAGGAACCAGAAAGTATTCACTTTAATTGCTTTCAAAAGAAAATGAAATGAAATTATTTGATCATTAACGTACACTGCAGTAGAGAGAACACATTGTAATGACCCGGATAGTGCACTGTTGGCTAAAACAAATGTGAAAACTTATGGCAGAGGTATACTTTGAATTAGACAGAACAAACAAGAAAAAGGAAGGAATTAGATTATTCAGGGCAAAGAACTCAGATGCCAGTTCTCTGATCATCATGCTGTGCTCTGATTAGGATCCAAAAAATTGCCTTATTTCATCTTCACTACTTCATACTGTTATGCTTAGCAGGAAGCCACTGCAGTCACTAAAGCAATGTAGGTCATCTTTAGCTGTGTGCCAAATTGCATTCAAATAAGCTCAAAGAGTATTCTAGTGACCAGCAATCACTAAATCATCAACCTCCTCTGTCAAACCTCCTTTTTCCCTGATATAACCCACATGTAAGAATTGAGTTTGGATTTGGTATAGTCATTGTGTTATTTCAGCTCCATCCAGGACATTTCATTTTGACTATAACCTCTGGATCTCAGGACTGGCTGTGCATTGTCCTTCACTAGCACTTGTCTGAAATGAAATAGTTTGAATTTTTACATTTAAGCCTCTTTCTTGAACTCCTTCTTGAGGATGTCTTTTTGTCTTTTAAGAATACCAAAATTATGTCAGATCTTTCTCTTTTATCAATTCCAGCTTTAAGAAGATATCCACATATGTAAAAAACCAATGTCATCAGCATATACACTGAAAATATGAAGGACAATAGTCTTGTTCTATGTGAGAAGTCTACCCTTTTATTGTCTGTATGCTATACTGACAGAAATGGACAATAACTGGTCTCATTCATGTTAGTTCAAACAGACATGAAGAAAGAAAAATATTTAAGTTCTTGATCACATACAAAATCTGCTGTCCTGATCCAAAGCCTTCACTATCAATAAGAAACTTTTTGCTGATTTTGAGGGGCTATAGAGTAGACCCTTATCATTTAATTTTTAGACTTTTTACATTCTATTAGAAAGTACTGAGCTAAGATGCTTATTGTCTGAACTGTGATGGAATATCTAAAAGGAGGGCACATTTTTCATACTTCCAAAATAGCTTCTTACAGTACTACAAGTGAGTTTCTTCTCTGGTTATTGATCTGCTTTAAATTAAATTAGAAATGTACAGACTGTGGGAATTGTAAAATTTAATTACCCTGGCTGTGGCCAAGTATTTCTGGTGCAGTGGCAGCTTCAATCCTAAATTCTGCAATATTCTGGTCCTGGTGGCATGTTCAAGTAGTTTTCCCACAATCTGTTAGCATTGTTTGTTTCTTCCAAAAGTGTCTCTGTTTCACTGGCTTGGAATATCATGAAAGTGATGCTATAAAATGTGATGTCAGTCCATTAGGCATCCTTAGTTAACCCACAACTATGCCTCAGATCTGATCACACTTAGATCACTGCATTTTAATTTTGTATGATTATTGAGATACATACATATCACATATACATATATATATCATAAATGTACCCAAAGAACCTTTGAATATTTTTCTTTTTATAAACTCCTGAATAGCTACAAGTAATAATCATTCCCAGTCACTGTGCTGGGATGAATTCAAATCAGCTCCTATTTCTTGAATTATCCAGTCTTCCAACTGCACTTCTTTCTTTGTAAAGAGCAAAAGAGAACTTTCCTTTGCTTATAAAGCCAGTTGTATTCATTAGACACTTCTTCATGAAAAATTTACTGGTCTTAAAAAAGTGGACAAAACAAACAATGACCTACGCACCTCTGGAAATTTTCTATATACAGACGTACATTTAAAGTGGCTACATTCTGATCAATGTTTATAGACACTCTTTTTGATAGATTTCTTTTTTGGGTCTTTTTTCCTTCTAAGTGCACATTCCAAGAACAACGTGGAATTCATTGACATTGGCAGTGAATTGCTCATTAATGCAAAACAACAAGGCTTTTGTTTTATTCACACTGCCTGAACCACCAAAACACTTCACGAATGGACAGCCCAGCACTTCTTGCGGGGCAAAGTCCTTTACTTCCACCAAGCTCCTGATATATTGGTAATGTCAGGCTGTCATGTCATAGAACCTTTTCTCATGTGGAATGGCTTCCAGCAAGCATTTCTATTGCTTCTGGTCAAACCCCATGCAGCACTCTGCCATGAATAGCTTCATGCATCCTGCACATTTGTTTCCTAAATTATAGGCCATGTGCTGGCCAGCTTCAAATTTCATTTTGATAACTTTTTTTGTTGACTAAGGCGGAATTGCCGTGACTGTGAGCATTGTCATATGGCCCTTATAACTATGTTGAAGACTTATGATTCAGTATTATTATCTTTATTGACACAGGTTTTAATTCAAGCCATTTACATTATAGCATTTATGCCCATCTGATCTTCCATAACAATTTCAATATGCAAAACATTGTAATGCTGATTTATTTTTGAGCATATTGCCTTGGGTGCCTCATTTGAAAATCAGCATCTGAAATATTGAGAATGTGCAGAAAGATGCACTGGAAGAGTGCTCATTAGAACACATCTGCTTTCCTTCTGAGGAGGGCAGCGGTCTCATGCAAGTTGCTTCGTATTTGTTTACAGAAGAGTGTTCTGTTTCTGGCCACTTCAGGAATAGGAAATACACAGTTCAGCACACTGAGTTCAGTGAGATTCTTTCAACTCTGGAAGCAGGAGGAAAAGGGTTTTTTTGGTGTGGGAGGAAGAGGGAGTAAGTAGAAAATTGGTCTCCTTTGTTTATGACTTTTTGCAAGAAAGAGCAATTGTGTTATGAAAGTGAGGTTAGCTCTGCAAGGCTTTAGCAGCACCGTTCCATTACCCCTCATAACCTGTGTCCCGCTTTCTATGACAATATTTAATGAGGGTTGCTGTATGAAGCATCATTGCTTGAACACAGTATGAGAGGAACACCACAGAAAACTGCATAAATACTGCTCTTTACAAGACTTTTCAAAGTGTTTCTTGTCAGTTCCCATCAACACCCACTTAAAGATTAAATAACATCAACAAAGTCTTGTTTTCATTAATCAACATGCATGATTCATCTTGAAAGAATAATATGAAACAATATGTTCCAGTAATAATAGTGTAATACAAGACCAGAACTTAATAATCCACAAAAAAAATTTTCCTTAAGGGTTATAAAACAAAACACATACATGCAAGCAAGCAACCAAGCAAACAATGAAAACACAAAGTACTGGCAATAAATGTAAATTCCAATACATACTGTTTTAATGCATTGAGATAGCCATGACATTGGCTTCAGACTTCTTGGATGGAAAAAAAAAAAGTACAAGACAAAGCTCAGTGAGGGCTACTTAGAATCCACTCCATCTATTATTAGGAACCTAAACTTAGACAAACAGGAAGTCTTACTGTCACAGGTACCTACTTGTCTATATTGATGATAAAAGCAAATTTAGGATGTTATTGTACCTGAAATAATAGTTAAATGCATAGGATAATGTCACTGTATTCCCTATTTTCATGATTCATGAAATACTAACTCCTCTTGTAGACTCTGCTGCTGCTGGCTTATGCCTCAGTTTTCCTATGTGCAAGGACTGATCTCACCACTGAAGAAACTGTCTACATAAAGGACCACAGAGAAGGAGAGTGTGGGTTTTACATAAAACTGTAAAATGGTTGCTAAGAGGATTCTGGTGGCAAAAACACTGCAAATAGATTCTTCTTGGTTCAAGAAGATCTAGTCTCAATGAGATAATGTGACCAAGCTTGAAGGAAATGGGAAAATCAATTCTCTAGAATAAATCATTTTACCTTATATACTTCTGTTACTGTACACATGCATAGTGCAGATTTAGAAAGAAAAATCAGAACAAATAGGAAGCAATACGTGGCTGTTGATTCCTGTAATAGGTGAAATAAACAGTATTTACAGTAACTTGTCAACTCTAAGCCGTACCGAAAAACTCTGCTCAACTCATTGGCATAATGCCCATTTAACCTCACCAAGGGTCTTGCCTGTGGCTCTTATATTGTAGATATTACGTCTATTTTCACTCTATCTGCAGGGAGAAAT
Organism: Fulmarus glacialis; assembly: GCF_000690835.1. Taxonomy (NCBI): domain Eukaryota; kingdom Metazoa; phylum Chordata; class Aves; order Procellariiformes; family Procellariidae; genus Fulmarus; species Fulmarus glacialis. Next base: position 5,467 of record NW_009204980.1, read on the forward strand.
ACGTACTCTGATGCTTTGGGTATTGCTACTTTCCTTATAACCCAGAAATTTCCAGAGGAGAGAAATCCTAGATCTCCTTGAACATATGTATTTGGAAAAGGCAGATGGGAGTATTCCTCATGCCTCACCTTATCTTCAATATTTGAGAATTAAAATCCATTTTTTGCAGTTTCCACAGGTGCCACCCTCTCATGGTAGATAATAACCATGTCTGATGTGCTGCTAGATTAAATAGTTGGGCTCCAGGAACAGTGCTGAGCACCACTGTCCCCATATCTCCTTGTCATGGGTAGCCACACTACTGTCCTTCAGTCTGATTTCATTTTTTACTTAAAGGATCCATGTTGTGCAAATGTTAGCATTAGCTTGGAAACTGTTGGTGAAATAGATTATAGTTTCTATTTTTCTAGACTCTGGAAGGACCACCAGGGCTAATGTTAAAGCACTGTTCAAGGGTGCTCCGGAGCTCAGGTGAAATCAGTGTCTGAGGGTGTTCTACAGGGTGAACTCTGTTCCTGGTAGGTAAGTCTGGATTTGAATCCAGTGTCTACACCCAGGCAAATATGTCAGGCTAGCTGGAGCTTGGCACTTTTTAGCTTTCTAAAACTGGAAAATATGCACCAAAGAGCCAGGAGGCAAAGCAGCATGACTATCTCCATCCTTTAACTAATACTCCAAAGTATCATTTTCTCGGTCCCATTGATCCTTCCCTTTGGTATCTGGAAGTCATGCTGGTTGTTTCTGCAGTATTTGCATTGTATGGCTCTGGCCAGAGAAAAGAAAGCTAACATCTGTCTTACTAATATAGACTAGCTCTCTCTGGGTCCAGAATATTCAGATTATATCATATAAATAAACGTAATGAAAACTGTGGGATTTCTGAGATATGATTTGTGGAAGGCCTTGTATTGTTCTGCACGTGGTGAAAAATGACATCAGTCTGCAGAGCTGCCATCATAGTTTGCATATGGGCAGAGATGAAGAAGTTAAAGTTCGTCCAACTCCTCTGCTTGTTTGTGTGCTAATTCAGCATACTGCTGGAGGTGAATAACCTCTAAAGGAGTAATTGTCAGGTCTAGGATCCCAGACATTGACATATTATGGAGGATTTTAACCTCCATCTGACATATCATAGGTCAGCTACTGTGAACGACAACACATCATTGCCATGGCTTCGTAACACTTTACAGACAAACAAAAAAAGACAGGTTCCTACCCTAAGGATCCTGCTTTTAAATTAGCTACAATAAGCAACAGATATCAATAAAGAAAAGACAGAGGGACATACAGTTAGTTGGAGGTTGAAATAGTGAAATATGAATGTAATATCCTGGATATTTACTGACAATTCAGTTCTCATGATCAGGCATGAAAATTATAAATTCCAGTGTCTTTTTGCAGATGGATAATGAATGTGATAATATGGACTTAGAAACAAATTGCCACGAGTAAGTGATGTTTTGGATTTACAAGATGCTACATTTTCCATAGTAAATTGTCCAGAGTAAATCTTAACCTTTGCAAAAGAGATTTAGCATTCATTGCAAAGTGACCCACCAAATTTACTGCAAGTTAGTGTCTTGCACATGGACAACTACTGCAGAGTAGTCAATTGCCTTCAAATCTACACACCAGCTTCCTCGTGGCAATTTGAATAGTCATTCTCTAAATTAGCAATTCCAGGTGTTTTACTTTGTGAAGCTTGATACAGCTACTATTTCTGTCCTAGCAGCATGCTAATACTAGAACAAATTCATTTTGGCCATATTCACACCTCTTTTCATTCTTACCCTCTGCAGACATTTTTGTTACTGAGTTTTATTGGCAGAAGTGCTCAGAGGTATTCAATTTAAAAAATTAAGTCTGATACAACCGTGAAAAATGAAGGGATTTTGTTTGTTTTCTTATTCTTAAATTTATGTGTTCAGCTCTTTTCAACAGGAATATTTAGGCAATTTGGGGGAAAAAAACCACTTTGATTTTCATACAATAAATTTTAACAAGAAATAGCAGCATAAAGAGTAGTCAAAAATAAAAGACAGGAATAGTTTTGTTATGAAAATAATGGAACCAGAATTTCTATTGAGGAATTTCAGCTTCTTTGCTGAAGAATAATTCTACAAATCTGGTGATATTTTTGCTGCTACAGTGATTTACCTGTAGTACCATTTCTTCTTCTCTGTTTTTTGTTTATTAGAATATTGATTCCCTGATTTTGTGTTATTTGAATTATGTAGTGACATGACCTGTTTCCACAAATCCTGTAGAAGCTCTCCATCAGTTGAAATACAAGACTAGAGGACATTGCATAGTGGGGCTGATTTCATTTCAGAATTCATGCTGATGTTTTGTCTACTCTACAAAAAAATAGTGTAGTCTAGAAAACTTACAGATGAGTTTAATGATGATTGCTACAGCTGCAACATAAATTTTAAAAGTCTTAGGCTGTTAGAATCCAGGGCAAACTTTACTTCAAGATTCACTCAAAAGATTGATGACTCAATTCAGAATGTTTCAAAACCATCTAAGTACAGTCTTTATGTGTGGAAATGCTCACAACAAAAGCCATCAGCTCCTAATTTCTATCAATACCTTACCCTTTAAAGTCAGAATAATACAAATGTGGAGGCACAGCAAATTCTGTGTCAGACCAAATTTAACACCAGCTTCTAGAATTACATCTTCCTTAAGAAAGCGAGCAGCAAATGTTTCAGGGAACAGCTTCATTCAAAGTACTGTAGGAAACACAAGCTCTTCCATTAACAAGTTTAAATCAACCCCTTATTGGTAAGTGACTAACAGCTTGATTCCGAGCCCATTAGAGTAAATGGCATCCTTTCTGTTGACTTCAAAGAGTTTTAACTTAGGACTGAAAATCAAAAGCTTCAGACATCTGCTGGTGCCTGTTCAGAGGCCAAGATGAAGTTAATTATTGTTGTTGGACTGTGTTTTGATGCTGCTTGTAGTACAGGCAGAAATGTGAGGTAAAGCCCTCCCAGTGCCAGTACAGAGGAGAAGACAGTGGGAGAAGAACCACTGCCTACACAACTCAAGAAGGGAAAGTTCCTTCTTTCCCATACACCCTAATGCAGCCTACATGAGAGTGTGAGGGTTGTGATTTAATTCAAATACCATGATGTGTTATCATGACTTTAAGCGTTTATTCTGCACAAGCTATCCAGTTCCCCCAGTCTACTGACATACATCAGAGAAGGAACCACCAATTTACCATTGTTTGGATTCTAAATACACACATGAACTATTACATGCGTAAACTAGCACGTAATTCATATCAGATAGTTATGTCTTGAAACCTCTGAATCTAACCAGGTTCAGGCAATATTTTCAAAATTGCCCTGTTACAGGTAATTTTTTGGGACATAGATTCAGTTACTGCAAACATCCCTGATTCTGGAAGATTTTTTTTTGCTGCAGACTACAAGCTTAATTTCAGCAACTTCAACATTTTGTACCCTAGTATCCATTCTAGTTACAGTAAACTATATGTATGAGAATAACTGAGAAATCAAGATTTGGAAGTGCTAGGATCCTGCCAAGAAGGTAGATATATCTGCGGTGATCCACTAAATAAATCCTTAGGGGAAGATATGGGGAAGGAATTCAATTTCAGAATGCAAAGTAGCAGTGTAGAGGTGCAAAGAGTAAAGCTGTAGCAGGGCAGAAAGGGATATAAAAACAACCATTAACATCTCATAACCCAAATAGTATCTAGACAATAAAATTTGTTTCATAATTGCAGATTCTATAAAATAAAATAAAATAAAAATTAATACTCAAGCTACCTTTATATGCGTGCACCTAGCTACCAGGTAATTAGAATTGGGAGAATATTTAAGAGTTCCTAAAATACTTACAGCAGTAAAGATTTCATTTCCCACATGGATGTGGGATTTCAACAGTGGGAAATCAACCAGTTAGTGAATACCGAGCAACAAGAGAAGCATTTCCAATAATAAACACAATTAGCAATGTAGATGAGAAATCTATCTGATTTATGGGCTGCATATGCAATTATAACACATTCATAAAATGTTACCCACAGAGCAATCCAATACATTTGTTTATCCGTGCTCCCAGATTAAGAAAGCAATGTTGTCAACCAACCAATTGTGGGCATTACAGATTCAAGATTAATTACCATCTGCATGGGACAGATGTTAAATCTTCAATTTCACAGCAAGGCATCTATAGCTTATTTCCCATGGAGTGCTTCTTTCTCTGATCAATAAATGTATCAGCCCAGCTCTTCATCTTGCCACAGAGGTCAGAGGAATGACAGAGGTACATCTGTTTTTGTGTCAAGTAAGGGCTGAGGAAATGAATCCTATCCAAGTAGATAAACAGCTCTGCTACAATTGTCCTTCAGTCTTCTACTCAGCCACTGATGATGATTAAGTTTTAAGCATCTGGGAATTTGTTAACGCTAGTACATTAAAAAAAAAAAAAAAAAAAACAACCTGAAGAGAAAAAAACAAAGCAAAACACAAACCCAAACTTTTTGCAGATTCTCAAACTAGAGTTTGTGTCCAATTTTTATGTGAGCTGGGCCTGATTCCCTACTGCACCTTCAGTTTATTCAATGGTGCCAGTATACATGAGAGCAGATTTTTGGCTAGCAATATAGCTTCAAAAGATGTATTCTGTATCATTATTATTGTTGTTGTTGTTGTTGTTGTTGTTGTTGTTATTTCACTTGCATGAATTAAGAAGGTGAACAGTTGAATTAGTTGTCATGTTAGTGACCAGAGAGTGCTGTCTTTGAAAAAGACATAATGAATAACATGCTAAATGCATCATTACTTCACAAAACAATGCAGAATAATCTTCTCAAATTAGGACTAGACCCAGAGTGTTGCAAGACAGCAATCTCACTTTGCCTAACCATATAGGTCTCTCTGCTCTTTAGGTACTTCCCTAGTTTGCTTAAAGCTGTCTGTAACCTCAGCAACTTCAGTTCATGTAACCTCAGTCACCCATGACTGTTCTGAATTGCCTGCAAAGACGGGAGCTCTAATGCAATCCTGGTTAAATAGACAACTGTTTCTGTTCTGCTTAAGTTCCCTGGAGATGTCCAAAGAGACAGAAAGAGTCAAAGCTACAACTACCTTCATCTGATGAAGTGGCAGCTTTGCTCAGCTCTCGCATATGCACCAAGTCATCCAGGTCTTCTTTGATTCTTACTCACCCGAGGAAGTGACCCTTTCTATCCCCACCCCAGAGGAGTGCCCTAAGCACCATGGAGCATCCTGGATAAAAATACCTTCCT
>NW_009204980.1:10788-30752 GCF_000690835.1 Fulmarus glacialis
TGTGCAGTCAGGTGCGCAACAGTCAGGGAGAGAGCAAAAGACCTGACAATAATTGGGAAGGAGAGACTTCTAGTCCCTGACCTGGGGGGTGATTTTAATTCATAGAATCATAGAATCATAGAATTATAGAATAGTTTGGGTTGGAAGGGACCTTTAAAGGTCATCTATTCCAACCCCGCCTGCAATGAACAGGGACATCTTCAACTAGATCAGCTTGCTCAGAGCCCCATCCAGCCTGACCTTGAATGTTTCTAGGGATGCAGCATATGCTCACCAAGGCTTTAATAAAAAATACATGTTGCTGGAAGGTGGGTTTGAAACCTTGCATCTCCCTCAACATGTGTAGGGGGAGTGCTTTCACCAGCGTAAACCATGGCTAGGTTGTCCCTTTGCAGTCCAAGCTCAGTCCCTGCGGGTATGTAGAACGATCTCACTTCCCGGGTGAGTAATTTGGCTTCTGGACAATTATGTAATGACAACGCAACATTGGCATGTGCCATACCATTAAACATGCTCTCAGTAAGTGTTTGCTATATTTTCTTCCAAGAGGATGGAGATGCCAGACATTTCCACATGGTGTCCTGAACTGCTAGAAGCCGATTAAACTGGATCTTCTTGTGAAGAGGGAGAGAGGTAGTAAATTAAGAGGTCTGGATCTCCTGCAGAGACAGCTGAGTAAGGTATTCAAATGTTTGTATTATGTTAGGCTGAGCAGGATTTCCTGCCTGAGAGTCTGTATCTAACATTTCTATGAGGCAACACAACCTCTTCCAATGTTTACCACCCTCAATGTAAAAAATTTCTTCCTTCTACCTAGTCTAAATCTACCCTCTTTTAGTTTCAAACCATTCCCCCTTGTCCTGTCACAACAGGCCCTGCTAAAAAATCTCCCCATCTTTCTTATAAGCCCCCTTTAAGTACTGAAAGGCTGCAATAAGGTCTCCCTGGAGCCTTCTCTTCTCCAGGCTGAACAACCCCAACTCTCTCAGCCTTTCTTCATAGGAGAAGTGTTCCACCCCCCTGATCATTTTTGTGGCCCTCCTCAGGGCCTGCTCCAACAGGTCCATGTCTTTCCTGTGCTGAGGGCTCCAGAGGTGGACGCAGTACTGCAGGTGGGGTCTCACCAGAGCAGAGTAGAGGGGCAGAATCACCTCCCTTGACCTGCTGGCCACGCTTCTTGTGATGCAGCCCAGGATATGGTTGCCTTTCTGGGCTGCGAGCGCACATTATCAACTCACATCCAGTTTTTCATCCATCAGTACTCCTAAGTCCTTCTCGGCTGGGCTGCTCTCAATCCCTTCATCCCCCAGCCTGTATTGATATTGGGGGTTGCCCCAGCTGAGGTGCAAGACCCTGCACGTGGCCTTTTTGAAGCTCATGAGGTGCACATGGGACCACTTCTCAAGCTTAAAATACCATGTCACACTGTACAAAGACAGAATTGAGGTTACATGACTATCCTTCATCATTTTATCAATATAGAATACCGGCACTCCTGATAGATCAGAGGATGTTATCCCCATTTTATAAACGGAGAACTAAAGATGAACATAGATTCAGTAATCTGCCTAAGAATTCATTTCCTTACACGTGTTCTAACTCTCCCAAGTCCACCACGGGTGAATTAACTTCCAGATAATAATTCCTCTTTATTTTTCAAAGATGCTTCAGATATACACCACAGTGGTGATTGTGATCAAAGGTTTATTCTGTACTGAAGGCAAACATGCTGCTCTCTCTTGAGATGTTGTATCTCACGGACATTGTGTCCAGGACTTTTTGAGAATCTAGTTTATGATGGACCTTTTTATCTAATTTCATTGACAGTGCTCTCTATGAAGCTAAGCACACAGCTGTGCTGCTGGAGATTCATGCAAGAGGAACTCGTTGACTTTGAACCCTTGTTCTTTCAGTTATATCTGTCTCAGTGGAAAAAAGGATAAACAAGGCTCTGAATCATTTTACACAATACATAGAAAACTTGAAAATTTCGTTTATACTCTCAGCCATGAACTATAGGAAAACCAGCATTGTCCACATAAATACAGTTTCCATTAAAAATAAGCTATTCTTGCTGCTATTGTTGCAGCAACATTTAAAATGGGAACCAAGTCAAAAGTTAACACTGCTATTAAAGACCTGTGGGGAGCTGGCAAGAATTTCTGTTGTTGCTTGAGAAGGTTAAGTGGAAGAAAGAAAGCAGGCAGTGGAGCTAGTCTAACAGAGGGAGGCTCAGAGCAAGGCCAAGGACTAGCCAGCTGAAAGACACAGTACAGCACGCTCGCATGGAGCCAGGAGCTGTGATAAAGGGAATTCACACACAGGACAAAGAGGAGTTTGCAGTTGGGCATGGGAGAACAAGAGTTTGTTTGAAGGGGTTTCTTTCAATATCCAGAGAACCCCATGATAAAATTGTGATATAGTTTCACTGGCCCCAGTCTCCAGATGTCTTTTGCACTCATCCTTGTTTATTGCAGGCAGCTCCAGAAAATAGTTTTAGCAGCCCTGTATACTTTCTATCTAGTGGAACTGACAATGTTGATTTTTTTCTCTAGGCTTTTAAGTCTAGAATTTGTATTGTGAGTATCTGCACTTCTCCAGCTGAAGATGTGTCATTTGGCAGAAAAAAAATTAAGAATGCAGTGAGAAAAGAGAGACACAGAGGAGGAACATGATTCTGCAGCTTAATAATACTGACTTAGGAGAAAAGGGTTTTTTAATAAACACTGAATGAGAGAGAAATGAAGACAAAGCAGGGAATGTACTGTGTCAACACTCGTCTGGGGCAGTCAGTCTTAGATTCTGATATTCCTTTCTGCAACTGCTTCCATATAATGCCTACTGACCAATCATTTAATAAAATACGGAAGAAGACTGCCTCCCATGCACACTGTGTAGGACCCAAACCGTGGAGGTAAGCGGAGTTTTAGGGATGCCCAACCATGTAATATCTACTGTCTAGCTCTAGAGTTTTCCTGTGAAGTAGATTCCTTGAATTGTTACTGAAATATTTAACTGTCTTTTTCATTGTCTTGATATTCAGCTTTTCATTGGTGTCTCATACAATTTCCAACTTGCCTCCATGATATGATCTTTGTGAGAAAATGAGAAAAGAAGTAATAATGAAGAGAAAATACTAGTTGATAGGTAATGACAAGCGGCAACTACAAAGATGGTAGACTTGTAGGATGGAGAAAAGGACAATCCCTGAAAAAACCTAGATGACCTGTCTCACCAGAAATTCAAATGTTTTGATGCCTGTTTTCCTCTCAGACTGGAGTGAAATATGCTGAAATATCCTGTGAGGAACAACCATGGGTGACAGTTTTGGCACAGCCAGAGCCAAATGTGACCAGGGGAATGTGGTCCAGCCTGACAGATACTGGCAAAAAGAGGGACTAAGAACCACTGCTGTTTGTTTTCATTTAATGCTTTGAAATATTTTCTTAAATAATAATAGTGGTACAGATCCTCTGTTTTATCAGAACACTTAATCCAAAAAAGAATGTATTCCCTGCAAATTTAGCCTTAGACTTCACCACTGTCACAGGGAATTACTCTGTAGTGGCAGAGATGGAACTTGTGATTCTCCCTCTGCAAACTACAGCCTCTTTTCCCCATCTCCCAAAGCATATACGTGAGATAAAAGAGAGTATTTTTAACTTTTAGGGTGCTGTTCTATGTGGAACAAAGCAATGGAACTTTTTACACAGGTCCTTGGTGGCCAATACATGTCAGACTAGACACATTAAAAGTGAGGCCAGTTCCTATCACTGTCACCCACTTTAATGCTAAACAGTGTGCTTCATTCTAAATTTTGGTTCTACAGTGACATAAGTGAGATGATTCTTTCCTTGTATGTCTCTTCTGCTGTGATTTCTGTTCTTCAAGTCAAAGTCTATTTTTTCTCTATTTCTGAAACAGCACAATGAATCATCATTCTTAATTGGGGAATAAATAGGCTTACCTATATATATACACCTCCTATAGAGGAGGATCAACCTAAGGAACATTTAAACAAAGTGGATAGACACATGGACCCAACAGGATGCACTCACGATTGCTGAGAGAGCTGGCTGATGCCGTTGAGAAGCTACACTCAATAATTGCTGAAAGATCATGGCAATCTGGGGACTGCAAGAAAGCAAATGTCACTGCTATCTTCAAAACAGGCAAGAAGAATCCGGGGAACAAAAAGCCAGTCAACCTCATCTTGTTTCCAGAAACATGATGGAGCAAGTTCTTCTGGAACAAATAAATCCAAACATGTGAAGGACAAGAGGGAGTAGTCAGCATGAAGTTACAAAAGGGAAATCATACCTCACCAACACGATAGACTTCTACAAGAAAATAACTAAACCAGTAGAGGAAGGAAGAACAGGGGATGTTGTTTATCTTGATTTTAGTAGGGCTTTCAACACTGTCTCCCATAACATCTTCATAGAAAAACTGATAAAGTATGGTCTAGATAAATGGACAGTAAGATGGACTGAAAATTGGCTGAACTTCTGGATGAAGAGCATTATGATCAGCAACATGAAGTCCAGCCAGAGGTCAGTTACTAGTGGAATACCCCAGGGGTTGATACCAGAGTCAATACTGTTCAATATATTCATTAATGACTTGGAGTGCAGCCTCAGCAAGTTTGAAGACAATACAAAATTAAAAGGAGTGGCTGATAAACTAGACCTTTGTGCTGCTACTCACAGAAACCTTGACAAGTTGGAAAAATAAACCAACAGGAACTTTGTAAAGTTCAACAAAGGGAAATGTCAAGTCCTGCACTTGGGGAGGAATAGCCCCATGTGCCAGCACAGGGGGTCTACCAGCTGGAAAGCAGATTTACAGAAAAGGTTCTCGGGGGTCCTGGTGGACACTAAGTTGACCATGAGACAGCAATGCACCTTGACAGCAAAGAAGTCCAACAGCCTTCTGGGCATTAGCAGGTTAAGGTAGATGATCCTTCCCCTGTGCTCAGCACCGGTGAGACACATTTGGAATGCTGGGTCCAGTTTAGTGCTCCCCAGTACAGGAGAGACATGGACATACTGGAGCAAGTCCAATGAAGGGCCATGAAGATAATTAAGGTCTTGGAGCACCTGACATATGAGGAGAGACTGAGTGAGCTGCGGTTTCTCAGATTGGAGAAGAGAAGGCTCAAGAGGGGTCTTAGCAGTGTATATGAATACCTGATGGGAGGGTGCAAAGAAGATGGAGCCAGGCTCTTTTCAGTAGTGCCCAGTGACAGGACAAGAGACAACAAGCACAAACTGAAATACAGGAGGCTCTGTCTGGACACCAGGAAACACTTCTTTACTGTAAGGGTGACCGAGCTCTGGCACAGGTTGCCCAGAGGGATTCTGAAGTGTCGTTCCTTGGAGATATAGTCAAAACCTGACTGGACATGGTTTTGGGCAACTAGGTGGCCCTGCTTGAGCAGGGGGGTTGGACCAGATGATCTCCAGAGGTCCCTTCCAACCTCATCCACTCTGTGGTTCTGTAATAAATACAACTGTTATAGCCATTATAACTCAGAAGTATTTAGAAACACAGATTCATTAGTTAGACCTTTTTCTGATCTATTATTTTTCTCATGCTGGTATGACTAGCACCAAGATTCTGTTTTGGTTTGTGTTGTTTTTTTTTTTTTTCTAGATGGAAGATTACTCCTCATATCTGCTGATAACTGTTCCTTCTCTAGACTCTACTTGCATTTCCTCATACTCACAGTAATATTTCTACTTTTGCGGCTGTGTTTTGCCTCAAATGTGGATAATAAATGACTCATAACATTAATCTGCCTTGTAATTTAATAAAGTACTATGCTACACTGGAATATCGGGTGGATAGTTTATATCACATAATGAGACAGCAAAGATACTGAAGCAGCAAAAGTGTAATTTCAAAATGACATGTTTTTGCAAAGTGTATAAACATCAGACAGATACCAATAATCATAGGCAATGAAATCCTGCAGGTACCTTGTAAGAGTCCTCACCAGTGCAGTAACACCACAGCCCACAAAGGGGCACCCAGATGCTGCGTTTAAAACCATAATCCTCCAGAGCCTTCTCATGTGTGTTTCCAGACACTTAAACTTCAGAAGTTTCCAGACAAAAGTTTCCTCTCAGCATGACACCACTCCCAAGCCTCAGTGAAATCCCAGTCTAGAAAAAACCTTTAAAGTCAATGGAGTTCATGTGAATATACATTTAATTAATCTCTCTTCATTTATCACCCTGACAACTATGATACAAGAGTAATTTACTGGTATTGCTTTTTTACAAAACCACCAACGTGTTTTAGGCTAATGAAACTGAGGCCAACAACAACATTAAAAAACGGCCTCAGAGGAAAACTGCCAAGTGCTTGTTTGGCCAGAATGTTTATCATAAAAATAACATTACACATGCTCAAATTCTTATCAGTCAGATGCTTCTTGAATTTACCCCCTTTGCATTTGGCTATGCCCTTTCCTCTTCTATTAAAGTATATCCACACATTGCAATTTTGCCCCTTTCCTTTGCTGGCAGCTCAGATATGATGCAGCTTTTCCGACAACTCCCTGCATTCCCACTTCACCCAATATAATGCACTTAAGCTCTGTATGCCAGTCGTTTTTCCAGTAAAATCTATTTAACATCTGTGACACAGTGGAGAAGTAGAGAAGGGATGGGGCCAGTGTTGAGGCAACCATGACATCAATGTTATACCCAGCTGATAAGAAACCTGAACTGAAAGAGGGTTTATAGCAATTGTACAACATTAAAAAAGATCTGCATAATTAATATATAACTGTGATTTCTGTACAGTACGTTTGCCAGAACACCGCTTTAATTGGCTAATGGTTCTCTGAGAAAGCAGAGCTTTGCTTGCTGTATTGCCAAGAGGCAAAACCAGGAGAAATCAGACTAACTCAGCCAACAAAGGTAACTGTCTTACTGAGAAACAACTGACTGGTAACTATATATGAGCATCCCGGTGAGCCTGTATTCCAACTGAGTGAGGACATTCTACAATTCTAAGAGACATTAAAAGAACCTTCTTGTCTATAATTAACCTTTCACTATTGTGCCTTGTTAATTAAAGAGAAAAAGTCTGTAATGATTGGAAAGTGGGCATTAAGGCAATGGCATGGCATCAACTTCTACAGCTACAAATTCAGCCTGTTAATTTTAACTCTGCCATTCTTTGCAGAACAATGCCTAATACTGTATCTGCAATGACAACATCTGATAATATGCAGTTATACAGGTTACATCACTTCACAAAACTAGAAAACATGTCACATTTCCAATACAAATCACTCATTACAGCAAATGGCAAGAGCTTCGGCTCAAGCTGTCAAGATAGTCGCTGGAGAATGGTAGTCATGTGTAAGTAGTGAGATTTAAAAGATTTTATTTGGATTTCTGTGTTACTGTCTACTGCTGGAAGGCCAAACAAACAGCACTTATCTGAGAAACATGAAATAAAACTGATCAATTTTATCTCTTTGTTTTCAAAATAAAATTGCACAGTAAAGTGAGCAATCCATGATATGGATTCCAGCTATAGAAGACAAGTCCACTCATTCTCCTGTGCTTTTGCAGACTGAAGTAACGAAGGCAGTAGCATTGTATGTGACCAGCAGCTTGCTGGGAATGTCTTTGACAAAAGGGGGCTATTTGTCACCACCTGAACTTGTATTAAACCATTTAGCATATGCTTGCTTAAAATCTTCCTGCAGAATGAGATATGAAGTGTCATGAGACTCAGCTCTAAGATAACAGTACACAGTCAAGCACATTTGTATTTTGATATGTCTGGTACAATAGAAAGAATTATTATGTCCCATCCATTTACTGCACATCACAGCCGGAGTTGTAATTGGCCAGGATGGTTAAGATTTGATTTAAGGCAGCAATTCTATCAGCTTGGTTTTAGCTAATAGGGCATAAGTGTTCCATACAGCATTATATCTTCCCGTGTTACAGCCTGCCCTAGGTTAATTGTGTGCTGCAGTCCAATCTATTCCTGCCTTTACATCATCTGCTGTGAGAGAATACAGATGCATGTATTTGATCACTCTCTATATTTACACAAGAGAAGAATGATATTTCTTGGAGGCTTACCCAAAATATCACTGTTTTCAAATCAATAACGATTGTTAAGAGGATTGCAGATTCCATTTTGACTCACTAGGACATTTGATGGATTACAGTGATCAAAGCTAAATATCCTTTGGCATCAGGAAAAGGTCTCGTGTTTTATACTTGTAATAGACTGATGCAGAAAAATCAAAGAATTAGATGACAAATGAACATTAGTGAAGTGAATAATTAGAAGTATGGTTTATGGCCAACAGTAGTTAAATGGCTTCATTTTTATTAGAAGTATGGTTTATGGCCAATAGTAGTTAAATGACTTCATTTTAAAATATATATGATGAATCATATTAGCAGAATGGAGCGTAACGAAAGTAATGAATGCCTAATTCTCTTATGGAAATGAATAATGCCAGTTTCAGACAGAATCCTAATTACATAATTGTGCATGAGGTCTTTGGCTTGTTTGTTTTTCTGAAATTAGACCTGTGAACAGTTAGATTATATTCTTTATAGCTTTTGCTTTTTTTCCTAACAGACAAGATGACACAGAAAGAGATATACGGAGTCTTCCACTTTTAAAACTTTATGGCAGTGATTGTCCCCAGATTGGTAGCAGTCATATACTAATAATGTTATTCAGTGGCTTTTCCAATAGGTTTCCCAGTTCATTTTTCTCATGGACTGTGGTGTGTAGGACAGAACTACCAACAGGATTGGCACCTTTGCTGGAAACATGGAAATTCCTAGCAGCTGACAGTTGAGGCATGCTTGTGGGGCAAGATAGCATTAAACTCAATTAACTACAGCAGCTGGTAACAGCCTCCTAACACTCTGGTAAGTAGAGAAGTAGGATTCTGCAGTTCTATCTACTGTTGTATTTTTCAAATGCAGGAAAACAAAAAATCAAATCAGACATGTAAGAAACTGGAATTTGCAGCCCATGGTCTAGTTAGTATCTACCTCCTCTGGTCAAAGGATCCCACACTCGTTTCAGATTATAACCATAGCCACTTCCTTGCTGTTGCAGGAGTTCTGGTTTGTTCTCCAGTTTGTTGACACTAATGATTAAAACTATGATCACGACCTAAGTCCAAAAGTCCAAAATTCCTTTCCATGATGACAGTTTCTCATTTGATTTGTGACAAGCCAACTAGTCTCTCAGACTTCTCTTCTTATACGTGGCCATGGCACACCATGGTGCGTTCTGGCACCCCATCTCCCAGGTAATGTTCCACAGCTCCCTTCTGGCTCAAATATCCAGATTTCCTTGACGCAGGGAGAAAAGCATACAATTGAGGACAGCACAGAAGTGCTCCCAAGTCCCTCAGAGGGACCTAGCCACAGAGTTACACTTTCTCCTTCCTGCTATGGAGAAAAGAGCACTTCCTATTACCCTGTTGTAAAGCTTGTGAGACATGGATACTTTGGAAGTGGACTCAGTCCATTTGATGCATTAAAAAAGAACCCAGAGTGTTGTATAACTTTTTAGGAGATGGTACTACCAATGCCAAATACAAAGACAACACAAATGGTTTTTTGTGTGACATAGATTGTGCTACAACACAACCTGTGTCGTGTTTGCAAGGGCAATGAAAACTTAGAATCATAGAATCATAGAATCATTAAGGTTGGAAAAGCCCTCTAAGATCATCCAGTCCAACCGTCAACCCAACACTACGATGCCCACTAAACGATGCCCCTAAGCGCCTCATCTACCCATCTTTTAAATACTTCCAAGGATGGTGACTCAACCACTTCCCTGGGCAGCCTGTTCCAAGGCCTGACCACTCTTTCAGTAAAGAAGTTTTTCCTAATGTCCCGTCTAAACCTCCCTTGGCGCAACTTGAGACCATTTCCTCTCGTCCTATCACTAGTTACTTGGGAGAAGAGACCAACCCCCACCTCGCTACAACCTCCTTTCAGGTAGTTGTAGAGCACGATGAGGGCTCCCCTCAGCCTCCTCTTCTCCAGGCTAAACAGCCCCAGTTCCCTCAGCCGCTCCTCATAAGACTTGTGTTCCAGGCCCTTCACCAGCTTCGTTGCCCTTCTCTGGACATGCTCCAGCACCTCCATGTCCTTCTTGTAGTGAGGGGCCCAAAACTGAACACAGGATTTGAGGTGCGGCCTCACCAGGGCCAAGTACAGGGGCGTGATCACCTCCCTACTCCTGTTGGCCACACTATTTCTGATACAGTAACTTGTTAGTATCTTTTGCGATCACTGACTTCCAGGTTTCTCCCGCCACAAGTTTTCATTTCAGTAGAAACTTGAACTAGACGAGGTGCCTGCCTAACACATACACCTGAGCTCTTTCCTTTAGCCTTTGTTTCTGCACACTCCCTCTAAGAGCAAGTAGTTGATGCAACAGCCTGAAGCAGTACATAGAACATCTTAGTAAAGGAAGAGACAGATGTCCTTCTTGTTGTCCCAAGAGAGAAGTGAATGCACACGTTATTCAGAAAAATCAATATTTTAATAGACTAAAAATTGCAAATTTTCAAGGAAACCTAGAATAAACCTTGAAGTTCTGGTTGGTTTTAAAAGCTTTGTAACAGCTTAGTGCTTTCCTTGACCACCCTTCATCAGGATATTGGCTGCTGCGATGTTGCAGAATTTAAAAGAATGTGGGATTTTTTATTCTTTCCATTTTTTGCTCTTCCAACAAAAGCTAAAACGAAAAAAAGGTCCACAGGGCTGTGAGCAAATGGAGACATTGAGCCTTGTGTAGCACTAAGAAGCTGCATTTAAAGCTACTTATCTTCAGACACTGATACTTTCAGGAAAATGTCCCTGGCTAGGAGGATTCTTGCAACTCCCATTTTAATTCCTCTCATAGAAAGTAAACTTTCAAAGTTGTTCTGCTGCTGGAGAAAAGTAGCAAGGCTACCGTGTATTGGAGGGCAAAAGGGGTCCATAGGGAGAGCTAGAGAAAAAAACATACCAGTCAAAGTCAACACAAAACAATACATTTCTTTTAATGTGTTTACCAAGCATCATTGTTCTACCATTTTTTCAGTCCTTCTCTGTGAAATACGCTTCACAAGGGACTGTTGGAGTGTACACAACAAAATAGACAAATGCAATTTTAAGGCAGATTGTTTAAAAAGAAATGAATAGCAAATTTTAAAGGACCACAATATGATACTCTGGGGAATGTTCCAAGGGAACAAAAGGCTTACGCAATTCAGGGTAAGCAACACTGGCCCTCACAGAGTGTCAAGTGGGGGCAAAGTAACCAATATGCTTTTAATTGCGAGATTACAGTTTTAAGACTGTGCAGGTCTCCTTCGTTAGGCTGTCAATGAAACCACTGCAGTCAATGGGAACTTTTCTAGTGACTGAGCTGACATTTAAACTAGGACTGAAAGTTTGACTATTTTTTATTACCTCCTTTAATTTGCAGGGTTAGAAATGGCCATTAACATTGAGATATGACAATATTCTGTAAAGTACTAGGTATTCTGTCTAGTAGTAAGTAAGATTGGAAGAAATTGTTATTCTGTTTGTGATCTTGGTTAAGTGTCCAAAGATAATTCAGTTGCCAGCCTTTCTACTAAAAGTGGTTGGAACAAGCTTTAAAAATATATTTGTAATCCCATAGCATAAGGTTGTTTAAATTTTACTTTCAGGTGTCAAAAGGAAAGTTATTTTTTACATTCAACTCTCAGGTTTTATTTTGAGCTGCCAGTGAGGGCTACAATTGCTACCAAGTACAGAAGCAATTATTTCTTAACTTGCCCTTTAAATTCATCCATATGTTGCTGAATAGTCGTTGAATAAACTGTTGCGATTTTCAGAATTATAACAACTGGAAGCGTGTGTTGGTTTTTTGACAAAGTTTTCTGGGTCTCAAAATTTTTTATACAACTTCTCAACTTTTAATACATAAATTTAATCTAATATATTCTTAATGTCAGTTTCTTGGCAGCAAGGAATTTAAGTGGAGGCTATTTTTGCAGGCCAAATGTAGAAGGATAGATCCTGAGCAGATGTATACAGTGTATATAAATGATTAAAATCAAGTTACTTAAAATACAGCACTTAAGATAGAACTTAAAATAAAACAAAGCAAAGTTTAAAATATCCAAAGTTTGCATGCATTACTTTAGAAAATAAAGCAGGAGTAGGTCTGGAACAAAAATAAGAGTCTTTTTTTAAATGTCAAAATTTCAAATTTATGTTTAAAATTTCAAATCAAACCCTGTAGTTACTGCCTACGTCTGCCCCAGTGCCGGGGCAGAATGTATGGATGGTTTCTCTCTCTCATAACTTAACATTGGCTCATTTTGATTCATTCATTGCACCCCATAACATGATTTATTGTCTCTTACTGTGTGTGTGATACATTGCTATTTCATCAAGCTCTTGACGCAGCCCATCATTCAACATGTTCCAGGCAGCAGAAGCTTCAGTATATACACAAGCATTGTTTATAGCGGTTCTGCATCATATTTAATGTTGCAGGTGTATTGGTTATCCAGGTAACTCTGTTATCTGAGAGGCATTCATCTTTTTCCTTTCCTTTTCTCTCTTCATCCAAAAGTTAAAAATAAGATTGGCTTTGATGCAGAACATTAATTTGAGGGAACTGATTTGAAGACCACAAACAAAACCTGTCATCTCCCACCTGCAGCTTCGTCAAATGTGAGGTGGTCTAATTTGCCAAGTTTCCTAGAGATGTCAGGAACAGCTGCTACTCATTTACGGCTTATAAAGTGGCTTTAATCAAAGACATGTGGACTGGCAGGGCTAGCACCAATGGCAGGAAAAGACTGAACTCGCTAGGTCCTTATTTATTAGTGTTAGGTTAATAGGTTTTTGAAAAATAATATCTGGCTGCTGTAGTTGGAAAGGTTGGCAGGATTAGATATAAGTACAGTAAGGGCTGTACAATAAATATTTGGTCTAGAAGGAAAGTCAACAAAGATGTAGCTTCTGAAAGATAAATGTTGCGATGGTAAATGTCAAATATTGAGACAATACAAAGAAAGAGATTTAATATCCGATGTCTGTAGGAGTAGAGCCAGATAACAAAAGCATTGAGATTATGCACAGGATTTTTCTTCACATAGTAATTTAAGAGGGATGGAAAGAATCAAGAATGTTGATACAAAGAAAATTTAGAATCTGAAAGAACCGTAAGTTTGTTCAGCAGTACAAAGTTTCTAATGAGCTTTAATAACAAACAATGTCTCTGAGATGAGCCTGAAGGCTGAATAACAGGCAATAGGTCTCATAAAAAATTTAGTCTTCCTTTTCCTTGGACAATTTCAACAAATCTCTATTTCTATTTTTATGTTGTTATCTCTGTTAATACTTCTATTTTCAATGGAAAATATCAGCTTGCAAGCTAAATGACTGTTCAAACCAGAAAGATCAGACTTTGCTTACCTGGCAAAAACAATGAAAAATTTTAAGAAGTTCCCATGAAGTTACAACTCTTACTGTTGAAGGCAACTGCCAAAGATTATATGTGAAGAACAGAGAGATGACATATGTCAGCATCTCACAACTCAACAATTTGCTGTCGGCAAGAATGGTGATATGAGGCTGAGGGCAAGCTGCACTATGAAGGTAAAAGCTTGTGTCTAAAGTCTTACATGAGCTGCAGGTTTAAAAAAAATGGGAAGCTTGTCTAAGTCAGCCATGATCTAATTACGATTGAACTAATAGATTGAGGGCACTTTCATTGTCAAAAAAAGAGCCATGATGTATCTGGGTGGCTGCTTGTAAGTAGGTAATGGATTATTTACATGGGTGACTGCAGTGGTCAGGGGATTGCAGGTTAATCATAGCAGGATGAGTGTGTGCCAACAAAACACTAATGAGCAGCTAGTCTCATAATCAGTAGTCTGACTTGCAGCAGTCATGGAGAGGGCACCACACAACAGCACATGCAGATGGGACACATCCAAGTCTGGCATAGTAGGTTATTTGCCTGAATACATGAATTGAATATATGACATTGATAAAACTGAACCATGAGTGTGTGCTAAAAACATGGAAAAAGTTGTTAACCAACTTAGAAACATCTAATATTGTTTCTGTGTATTCTGCCAGTGATGGAAGATAGTCAGTCAGTAGGGATCTGGTTAAATGTATGTGGAAAAGGGGACATGACTCAAAAACTTTGATCTTGAGCTGCTGCTGTATAATTTAAACCCACTTTACACTGATAATTATTGCTTTGCTACCTGCTATTTACTATTGCAATTAATAATATCAGAATGTAAGTGATGAATCCAGGATTGAAATATGTCAGAAAACCTTGATTATGGGGCTAAACACACTTTTGAGGAGTTAAACATGGAAACATTATTATTTGGTTGGGATGCTAGGAGAGACAAGAATGCAAAAGAGAAGGACCACAGAAAGCTAGAAAAGGACCAGTAGAAGGATATGAACTTTTCCATAGTCCCGTGGTATTTGCAGACTAAGCACTTTTTCCAGGTCACCCACATAATGTAGATGGTCACATTTCTTAAAATAAAAGAAGGATGATTACAATATAAAAACAGCTCTACAGCCATTTCTTGTGAGGATAAGTCTTTTCCCTTCTGGTGAAAGTATTCTCACTGCTAACTTGAGGAAGTCAAGTCCTTCCTGTGCTGTATTTCAGTCATCTTATCATAACTGCTCATGTTACTCTGGCTTAACTCCAAGAGTGTCCTGTTCACGTGCTACAATATCTGCTGACAGTCTGGCTTTCTCCACTAGATTTCAAGAGTTTTTTTCTTTAGTCTATCTTTAAAGACTATTTTCTGCTCTTTTTAATTTTTTTTTTTTTTCCCATACAGATTTATTCCCAAGCACCTTCAACATCTGCTTTACTTATTTGCTCTTTTGCTCTCAGCACTGGACCTCTACAGACTTTTATCCAAAGATTCCATTCCTTGAGAGTAGCTCAAAACAACACCGCACTCTTATAAATAGACCTCCAGTTAGTCATCTGTTTTCTCTCACATGAGCAGGAGAAGCTGGGGAATAAAGTGGAATCTGCACATCTCAAAGGCCCAGTTCATCCTGCAATGTTTTATACCTAAAATGGAAAGACTTGCTAAATTTCACTTTTAACCTCTGGATGAGAATGCAGACTCACGTCCTCAAAATTCTGGAAGGAAAGGTTTATTTTTTTCTTTGAGTGTACAATATTTTAGATACTTTGTTTTTTGAAAACTGATATTAAGGAAAGTTAGCAGTAACAAAGCTGTCCCATAAAGGAGTTTCTCAACACTGCACAACCTCCAAACAAACTTTAACTTCCTGAATCTGATGCATGAAAAATAATTAATAAGAAGAATAACCTCATGCCTTAGAGCTTTCAATATCACTTATGGCAGGGTTCCTTTCTGGCAGGTGAGGTTATGGGTGTAAAGTAGAGATGCCCACCCTAAATTGTGGTAGGGATCAGTCCTATTTCCATAGGTCCCAAAACCGGAGAAAGACGAGCCCTTCTTTTTATTCTGTTCTCATTTCATGTACAGTAGAGAATCAAACCTGCTCCTTTCAACTCTAAATATTTTTATTTGAATGGTGTCTGTGTCTTTGGACTTTTCTGAGTACGTCTGAGCTGATATAAGAGCCTTAGATTAATGCTCTGTTCACCGCTGAGCTTAGACAATCTGTTCTCTCAAAGTCAGATAGCATTATTATTTACCTTTTAGAGTCTCTGTTCAGGGCTAAATATATCCAACCAGCCAGGCCACCATAAAGACTGAGTCTGGAAAAAAATGCTAAAGCTGTCCAGGTAGTGAAAGCTTCGTGCAGATATGCCCTTGTAAATGGATTAAATGAAAGGCAGGCAGTTTTTTTTTTCCTAAACTTGCTCTCACAGCAAACAGGAAAATATAACAGAACAGGCCAAGTACCGACTGTTCTCTTTGTCCATACACTGGTCAGGTTTCCTTATTTCATTTGTGGTCAATGCAGTGACTTTATGAGTCACTTAGACTTATTTTGACGAAGTGTAGTTAACAGGATTAACTTCTGTGAATTATCCATTGCTTCTAATCTCACATAATGGCATTCAAATTTTTATGACTTCGTATTAGCAGTAAAACTGTCAGAAAGCACTTTGCTATTTATTTTACTTTTTTTTTTTTTTTTCATGGTTCAAAGACATTCTGCACATACTTTAAACCCTGGAAGTATCAATAAGGCACTACTGGAGAAAGAATACACAGCTAACACTTTGCTGTTCATTTGGGCTGGATTAGGAAGTTGAGGGCCCTTTTGCTGTCTAGAGAGCAGGCCTGAGGCTTCATGCTCTAGCCCCATCTTGCTGTATCATCTTCACATATCTGTGTCACACACATTTGCTGCATCTGTATTCTCCCATCCCTAAAACAGATTTCGCAATACTTTTTGTAGAAACACTGTGAGATATGACCAACTAATTTTGTGAAAATACCTTAAAGTCACAGAACAAATATTCTCTTTCAAAACTTTATTCTTCTCAGTCTCCTCTCCCTGTTCTTTACCCTTCCCACTATGAATATGCATCAAGGATGGACACTGAAGAGCTCATTGGTAGGCGGGAATGACTCTATCATTTTTCAGTGTTAAAATCTGACAGTGTGTGTATGGTAGGATCACTGGATAACTCAGGTTGGAAGGGACCTCCGGAAGTCACCTAGTCCAGCCCCTGAGCATACCCTTAGCCCTCAAAAACCTCAGGCCTGGGGAAGGGGCTCAGGGCAGGGCAGAGCTGCCTCGCTGAGGGCAGTCCATCCCCTGGGCTGTGGGGAGAAGCCCCAGTAGTTGGTGGGAAGGCTGTGTGTGGCCAGGGCCTGTCCCAGCCCAGGGAGCTGCTCTGAGCTGAGGCTCTCACCCTTGGCACCCGCCGGAGCTACAGCCCCTGCTGCATTGCCACCGAGTCTGTGATTGAACACTGGCCATGGATCTGTGCCCCTGCCCTTGAGCTGACATCCCAGCTTAGCTCATCCCATCCTCGTCCCCAGGGAGGTGCCCAATGCCCAGGGTTCATGCTGCCCTGCCTGCCTCCCTGCCTGCCCTGCTCCTGGCTGGGGGGGATGACCCTGGCTTCTGGGTCCTGCCCTGTGTCCTGGCAAGCTGCTCCCCCCTCCTGGCCACTCAAAGCTGGGCCAACTATGAGATCAGACCAGGTTGCTTAGGGCTTTAGCTACTGAGGTCTCATAAATCTCCAAGGATGGAGACTGCACAACCTCTCTGGGCAGCCTGAACCACTGCTTGAATGTCTTCACACGGAAAAAGTTTCTGAACACCTCTTGTTTCAATGTATGCCTCTTGTGAAGAGAGTAGTTCCGTCTTCATGCTAAGCTCCTTGTAGGTATGGGAGGGCTGAAGCAGTCTTTTCTCCAGGCTGAACAAGCCTCCTCCCTCAGTATTTCCTCACAGGACAGATGTTCCAGGCATCTCAGTGTCCCCTTGCTGAACTTGCTCCCATTTGTTAATGGCTTTCTTGATTTGGGGGTCCCAAACTGGATGCAGATCTAGATGGGGTCTAACTTGTGGAGAAGAATCACTTCCCTTGATCTACTGCCATGCTCCTGTTCATACAGCCCAAAGTGCTCTTGGCCTTCTCTGCAGCCAGGGTGCACTAATGCCTCATGTGCAGCTTGCTGTCTGCGGAGACCCCCAGGGTCTTCACAGAGCCGCACCTAGCCAGCTGGCATCACTGCAAGCAGTTCTTCCTTCCTAGGTGCCTGTCCAGGTCCCTCTGGATGGCAGCCCTGTGCTCAAGCATGCCTACTGGTGTTCCCCCGTCCCCTGTAATTTGACATTATCTGCAGACCTGCTGAGAAGGCACTCCATTGCCTCTCCAGTTTGCTGATAAAGATGTTAAACAGGATTTGTCGTCTCAGACTAGACCTTGTAGTACCCCACTTCTTACCAGCATCCAGGCAGAGAAAGAACCATTAGCCACTATCCTCTGAGCACAATCATCCAAACAATTTTTTACCCACTTATCCAATTGTTAATATCCTATCATGCATACAAGTACACTGTGGAAGATGGTGTCAAAAGTCTTGCTAAAATCCAGGTTAATGACATGCACTGCTGTCCCCTCATCCACAGATCTGGTCATTTCATTGTAGAAGGCAACCAGGTTGGTCAGGCATGTTTTACCTTTAGTAAATTCGTGCTGATTGTTCCTAGGCACCTTCTTTGCCTTCATGTTCCCAGAAACATGTTCTAAGAGAACTCACTCCATGAACACCACAGAGGCCCTCTCAGCCCTCAAGCCTTGTAGCTACTGTAACCTATTGAGTTAAAGACTGCAGCTTGCTGTTCAAATCCATCTCAGAAATAAAAAAGCCCTCACTTATTTCACACACCTTCTAGTCATGCAAAAATCATTATTTAACCAAGAAAAAATAGCAGAACCCAGAATCACTGTCCTGGTCTTTTTCTCCATGACACTCCAACATCTTAGCTACAAATGTGAAAGCAGAAATTCCTCCCACTCACAGGTCTTTAAGTCAAGCTTTTTGAGGTCTATCTTGCTCTGATTCAGAATGTCAAAATTTATCATTGAATGATTAAAGCAGAGGTCTTGTAAAACTTGTAGTTTCTGCACAGGCAGAAGCATTTCTATATGCACAGACATATAGCAATAAATATCTGAAGACCTGAGGAAAGATTTTAGTGATGAAGGATCATGCAAAGACCTTGTGAAATCTGCCAGCATTTCACATAGTAGGAGGCTAGAAATAGTCATTTGAAAATCTGGCAAAAAAAAAAACAACTCCCACAATCTCATTATCTTTTCATATTTACTGGGAAAAGAAAAGCTTTATCAAACCTAAAGCATTGACTTTATATTACTGGTAGAAAAATACTACCCCCCACAAAAAGGAGACTGTGCTGCTGTTTAACAGAAGAACCTCTAAGCATTCATTGCCTTATCCAACTCTCATTGAGGTCCCTGAGGAAATTCCTATTAGTAAGCAGGATCATTCATATTTCTTTTTTTAACAGATTAGTGGGTGTTTACATGAAGGCCCTGTAGTCACCTATTAATCTCTATTCATATAGCAAATGCAGAGTTTAAAAATCCCTGACACTCTCTTCTATTGGTAATTTAGAAATTTGCCTTAGCAAGAAACGGGACTGGATAGCATCCATCTTTTTTCAGATATTAAACTTCCAGTGTTTATTTGTTGAAATGTTGTTTTTAACTCATATGATTCTAAATATGAACCAAGTATAAACCAAATGCAATGTACTTTTAAGGTTGTACACAGAAATCCCAGAGCTTCTGGTCCTGCTCACAGTTTTGCTGAGAATCCCCCAGAAAGGGCTTTAGCAAGACCGTTCAACTGCACAGTCACAGTTACAGATCATGTGGGCAGAAGAGAAACAGTCAAGAATTATATGAGTTATACGCTGCTGCTACTTCTCAGGAAATGTTGAGCAGCAACAGAGGCAGACAAAGAAGAAATTCACAAAATAAAAGTTGTCAAAACTCAGTTGCTGCACCTTCATGTCCTCCAAAGAGAAGCCTCTGGACTTTTCTTTCCTAGCTCCTTGCCCATCCATACAGCTGCATGCCTATAGACTGCTTACTCTATGTAGAGGAACATGTCAGCATGTTGGGAGCCATGTGTTTTGTACACTCCAGAGGATATGCCCTGGTTTCTCACAAGACTGGATTTGCAAGATCATTGTCTGCACGATACATGGTTTTGGTCTGGAGATCAGCCTAGGGGCTGTCTTTAGGACAGTGCAGAAGAACATGGTGCACCTCTGTGCTGCCCAGAGGTTGAAGAGAAAATAGACTTGGAGGTCATTCCTCTTATTTTACTCAAGGGCCTCAAGAAGAGGAAAGAGGCAGAAATCTTCCTTTTACCCAGCACCTAAAACAGATGGGCAATGGCTTATACATATATA
>NW_009204980.1:30810-43187 GCF_000690835.1 Fulmarus glacialis
AGAATGATAATAGTTTTATGTTTGGGGGGGGGGGGGGGGGGGGAGAAGGAGGAGACAAAACCTTATCAGTATTTTCTATTCCAGCCTTTTACCTGTGCTTAGTGAATCTAATCCTATTGACTGATCCTCACATACAGGTTATTGAACTGAGAACCTTCTGGTCTATAGTGTGTCTGTACCCTGTTCCTTTCTGTTTAATATATATTTTCAAAGCAAATGCAAACGTTACAGCAATAGAGAGTATTATTGTTAACTACTGCTAACCTTAGCCTGCCTTTGCAGGCCCACCCTGTGGGAGGCAGAACTCCAGTGCAGAATGTGGTGGCTCATCACTTGAGCCTTAACGATTCAGGTAAGTGATGAATGAAAAATGAGATTTGGATAGAGAAAACCTCACCAAATGAGAGTAGAAAAGAGCTACAGGTAGCAGCATTATGGTGGAAGGATTGCCATGTGAAAGGGCAGTATGAGAGCACAGCTTATTTAGCATAGTAAAGAAAAAGCTGAGAGGAGTTTTGATTGTTTCCTAAAAATATGCAGGCAGAGTGAGGGAAGTGAGAAAAGGAGAATAAATATCATCAAGGGAGAAGAGCTTCACATTCTAATGAATTCCAATACAGGGATAAATATATACACTGTCCAAGAATAAATTCAGGCTGAAATTTATTAAAATTATAATTAAAATTATAAAACATTTTTTAAAGTCCTGAAACCACAGAAAGGACTAAAAAAATCTTCAGTGTTAATAAGTTAGAGCTGTGGATGGTATGTTTGACAGAAACAAAGGACTATATAATCAAAAATGTTCCTTTAGTCCCCCCTAGGTATGACCCATAGAGCTTTGGGCGGGGGGGGAAGTTAGACATACAAAATTACTAAATACACTTGTTATTGTAGGTCCCAGTGAAACTTGTATGAAACTTAAATGAAACCTTATCACCCATTTATCCTAAATTTCCACCAGAACAGTTCCTCAGGAACCAAAAGATCTGTTTCTGGGCACACCTGGAACACCCTAAATTGGCAAAGAAGCAAGGAGTAAGATTAAAAAGTCCATTTAGGTGTTGTGATATTTCCTTCATTATTACGCTGAGTTGGGTCATGGAGCCACAGAGTTCCTGGGCAGCCATTTTGAGTATGTCAGGGAAGACATTTTTAAACAAAAGGCAAAACTACCTACAGCCAGGTAGTCTGGCTACCTAAGGAGTCCAGAAGGTCAAAGCATGTTGGAGTATCTATTGTGAGTCATCTGGTCACTTCCAAGTGCCCCAGAAATGTCTGATATCTTTATGATTGTATTGAGTCTGGCTGGGATGGAGTTAAGTTTCCCCATAGCAGCCCTCATAGTGCTGTGCTTTGTATTTGTAGCTAGAATGATGTCAATAACACACCAATGTTATGCCTTTAGTGAGTCACAAGTAAAAATCGTGCTAGATCACCTGTATTTTTCATTGGTATCTGTTATCTACATTTTTGTTGGATTGGGTCGTGCATTAAAAATGTCACATGCATCAGGCAGACCAGGAGCTAGTGTTGCCTCTTTTGCCAGGACACTAATGACTAGCCCACTCAGCTTGGGTGTTGGGGCTCCAGCTCAATTTCCCGGTTGTGCAGGTGTCTTACATCTGAATGTTCTGTGCCCTTAGCAGGGGGTCTTCAAGATGAATAACTAAATACTCGTTAGGCCAGACAGAGTGTGTATAACCATAATGTAATGTTTAGAACACCACTGTATCAAGGGACAAGCCTATTTTCAAACCAGTGCTACAGCCTGAGACCGTGATTGTGTGCAATAAGTAGAAGTTCCCACAACCATTCTTTTTCTTACACACTTAGAAGAAAGTACAGTGGCTCACACACATCAGCACATCTTTTGTAACCATCCCTGCACATGTTCTTAGCCTAGAGAAAATGTGAGGCGATTGGAATTAATTAAAAAGGGCTTACATTTTCCATTAGCTCGTAACTGGAAATACCTCATGCTTACAGCAGAGCAGAAGCACAGGAGAAGGAGAAGCATAGCATCAGGAGAGTGCATATCATGGGTCAGAAGACACGATGCCATTTGTTCAAGTGTTTACACCGTAAGTCACTTGTATTACCAGAGTAACTTACCCTGGTTAACAGAAAAGTGCAGGGAAAATTCCCTGGAGCTGCTAGAACTTTTGTCTAAAACATATAACTGCTTTAGATTTCAGATGTTATGAATTGTGTATGTCTCTGTAGAAATAAAATGATCCCTTAAAAACTTAAAGTAGCTATTGATATATTCTATCCATATTAAAATTTATGTAATTTAAAATACTTAATCATTGGTATAAAAGGTGGTAGGTAGTTCTGATTTCAAGCTACAGTCTTCGGTTGAAGTTGTCGGGCACTCTCATGGGGTTTTTTGCCCGGCACAAATCTTTTTGACCTGTATGTGATAATTATTAGGATTTCTCACGTAAGTGGAATAAAAACTGGGCTTAGTTCAAGCTTCAGAAGCCTCGGACACTGTCTTTCATTTGCCAGCTTCTAGCTATTATGCATTAGAAATATATGAAGGGCTCTGGGAGACAGGTGTACTTGGATTTATTTCACTCGAGTCTAATGCATCTTTACAGAGGGCATTGAAGTTGGAAGAGGTCAAAAAATACGGAGTGATAATGCATTTTGTACCAGACCACTGATACTGACAACCCTATTTCCCATTGTACTATTAATTATACGTTAAGATAAGAAGGGCTCTCCTCAAATAGACACTGTTTCAAGTATACTCTAATAAAAGAAGAAAATATATCACAGCCTACTTGATATACCTGAACTCTATTGCTTAGTATTGCTCCCATGTGCAATCAGGTCAGTCCCTAGGAATATGGATATTCATCATTTCTCTCCTTTTTCCAAGAAGGGGTTTCTAGTCCTGGTTGATTATGTATGGGAAGAACCTATTTTCCACACCAGGTTGCCTCAATGTGCCATTTTCACAGCCTTTAAGAGAAAGTTCTCCAGGCAAGGGGTTGCAACAACAGAGAGATCCTAAATCTGCCCTTCCACTACAGTTTAAATTACACAAACAGAGAAATGTTTGAACGGACATGAGTGTCACAGGTGCCAGTTGTCTGATTTATTCCCTCTCAGAGGAATGTACTGGTGTCTGTGTGCATAGTAATACCTTGCCAGCTGGCCAGGAGGTGACATCAGCTGTCCTTTCAGACAGATGAATTGCACAGTGTGCATAGCTGCCTGCCAAAGGACAGACTTTACAAGAGAAGTAGAGGGAAAAAGCACTTCATGTATTTCTGACAGTAGTTTTTACTTAATATTTGTTTACAGAATTAACTTTATTGGACTGGCTTATCACCAAAGCCATCTTTCTGACACTGCAGTAAGTTACTTGGATTACACACCATAAAACACAGCAATTCACATAGGAATTTGCATTCTCTCTGATGTTGCTGAGTGGAGTATATTTTTCTCAGTGTGGTCATAACACTGTATGGGCAATATGATCTTACTTAATCTCCATTTTTATAACCCTAGAACACTCGGCCAAAATAAATATCCCTACCTTTAGGCAACTAAATTAAATAGCTAGGTTTTAAAGCCTATGTAAATGGGCTGTGTACTCATAACTCTAATTGATAGTCATCTACTTGTGAAAGTATGCAACAAAGGTTTTAGGGACAAAGATCTGTTAAAACCATCACAGTTCACATGTCAGTACCATCCAAGGAGCTAGCAATTCTGATGTACGAGCTCTTAACGCTTATTGTAAAAGAATCCCAAATGGGATTTGGGACTTCACTCTATGACAGTTTGAGGATCCTGTGCAATTTAATCATAAAGTGAGAGAATGCGTATTCCTCATTTGTTTGCAGAGTGAAAATGCACACTCCAGTGTGTAAGTAAAAGAATGGTAAGAATGATATTTTGCTGAGGTTGAATCAAGCTGAATCACTAGGAAAGGATAAATACTGGGTGAAACTATTACACAAGGTTTGTAAGACTGCCAAGTTAGAAATATAACAATGATATTCTGATATCGTAAGTAGTGGTAACGTTTTAAAAGAACCAGGGAAGTGTTAATATAATTGCATCAATTCATCCCTAGAATATGCGCCTTTTTTTCAGAAATGAATTAGCAGTGATTTTTTTTTTCATGTTTATAGTCTTACTAATTATCTCCTCGGAGTTCAGTTCATTCTGTCCATAGAACCTACGTAGTTTGGCATAGAGTCTTTTACAATGCTGATCTCATTGTTTTAATATAAGAAAAACCTATCTACGCTTTTTTAATGATAGACGTGTCTGCAAATGTGAATGCTGATCGTTCATTCTCTTTGCACCTCATGCCCTTTAACTCACATATTTAATATATTTCAGCTGAGTGAATTAAAAGCAGGATTAAAGACAGTGAACGGTTGTTTCTCGCTTATCTGGGAATAGCTGGTACTTCCTAAGTAATGTACCTGGATTCTCCAGGGAGAGAGGAGTTTGTTTTCATTCCTTTCAAAAGCACAACTTCATACAGGTGATACTCATAGGCATAAAACTAGTGCAATGGCTGGACAGTGGTCCAAGCCATATAGTGTACAGTATAGTCTTAAGCCCTGTCCTAGCAAATTTGGATCTTCTCTTTTTATGGCAGAGTAGCAAAGGAGCTGCTGGATTTTGTCTCTGATGTCTATGTCTTAGGTAAAAGAGGAAATGAAGCAGTGGATTACTCTTATATCTGCATCATTGAAGATGAAATAGTCCTGACATACACATGGTGTGACTTAGAATGTCTAAATGAGGTCTTACTTCTGCAGTTACAGTGCTTTAATTTTTTGTCCAAGATTCATTCTTACTGTCTCTTTCCTAAGAATATCAGTTCTATGTCTGAGACATGTCAATGGCCTGAGCTGGTGCATCTTCAGTTCAAAGTCATCTGGCTTAGTCTGAGTCACTGCCAAAGGATTTTTTTTAAATATGTGAGTGGACTTGTCATTGACGATGAGCAACATTCACAGTAAATAGTAAATGTGGCTTTGCTTTGCAAATTCAAGTGAGCAGCTGGGGCAGTACTGTCTTAAATCACCACAACTAGATATGCAAGACCACACTATTCATGCCCAGAACTCAAGTTCCCATAATACAATCCCAAATTTCTCACCCCTGTTACAATCGGGCTGTGTTCAGTCTGATTGAAATTGTAGGGGTTACTCGCAAAAGCACCCTCTTCTATACATGTAAGTGTTTGTGAATGCTGGACTTTCAAAACTGTGTTCTCTTGCTTTAATTAAAAATATAAATCTGCGTTATGCTTCACAGATGGACACTGGCAACATGAGTTTTTGTCATTTTCCTCTTCATGTAAAATATTGATGTCAGGCTCTGTGATGCAAAGTAGCAAAACACTGAGTGCAAAAGCCATACAGATCTCATTTGGATTCCCAAAGGAATTTGACCCATCCTAGCGAGCACACTTTAGACTGATTATGTAGCTGTCAATTACATTGCTGTTCCATGTACCGAGATTACTCAAACTGCATTCTTTATTACAACCAAAAAAAACCCCACTGCAGTGGATTGTTTTTTTCTCTACTAAACAAATGAATATTGAACATGCATAAGTAATCTTAAACAATGAATCTTTTTGCTCAGTTTTGTCAGTGACATACCCAGTAAATGTCCAAAGTTTGAAGCTGACAACAAAGGTACAGCTATAATTCTGCTTTGTGAAGTGAGGATTGTGACATTGTATAAATTTGGCTTTATGAGTTATGAGATGCAATACTCATTCTGTATATATTATAGGATTGCATGACATTAACAGCCTTGGTCTCCATGACAATACCAGCAGAAGATGTTGGATGAAAAAAATGGCTACGAAGAACATAATTTAAATAAATAACACAATACTTCCATGCCTTGTTTACTTAGCAAATGTTTTGAATACATTGGAAATAACCAAACTATTCTTTTCCTTCTTTATCTAATTAGACAGACAGTTTTCTCAGACAGAGGTTGACTTTTTGCTACCTGTACGTAAAAGCCAAGGCTTACTACACACTCATGGGTGGTGGATTGCATCTGACCAAATGGATTTAGTGAACCCTGCACTCCCTTTACGAAAAATTGGTACTCCAAAATGTAACGCCTCTAGTCATAAGCAACCGACTCTCAAAGTTTCTGTTTATCTCTTTGGATTGCAAAGACAGCCTCAGGTGACCAGGTCACACATAGACACGTACTATAAAGGTAGGTGACAGGAGTGTTAGCCACTCAGGCCGGTACAAGCTTGGTTGGGCAGCCCCTCTCTGGAAGCCGTACACTTGTATTTGCATGGTGTGTGTCACTAGTATGGTGGATCTTGAATGGGCTCATATTTATGTTATCAAGTGGACATGTGGGTATAAGTACACTGGGACTTTGTATGGAGTTCATTAGCACCATTGCTATACAAACAAGAAATATCAACCATTTCACAGCAGGATCATTTCTCAGATATCTTCTTTGTCTTTGAATTTCAGTTGTTCTTTCTGGATCAACTCTTCATTTTCCCTTTCAGGACCACAGGTTCTCTGAAAAACAAAATGTAACCTCTGTAACAAAAACCAGTCTAAACCCAAATATAGCCATACAGGATGGTCAATGAAGGCCGGACAATATAGTTTAAGATAAAGAAGTTTGAAAGGAGTCACTCAGATTATTTTAGGCTAACCATGGATGTCTACACTTTAACAAATAAAATGCCTAATTCTAGCCTTTATTTTTATCTATATGGACTGGACACTGGGAGCATGATCTGGTACTGCCACTCCCTCAGCCACCTCACTAGTTCATATTTGCCAAATGATGCAGTTGTAATTTTGGGGCAGTTTTAAATTCCTGTTATTGACTTAGTATCTGAGCTCTTTTTAATGTTTAATACATATACTCTCTTAGTTCTCACATTATCCTCTGTGAGATAAAAAATGCTATTATTCTGCCCATTTCTGGCATGCCAACTTGAGCAGAGATTACAGGGTTTGCACTATGTAACTCCTGCCTTGGAGTAGATGCTCCTTGTTCTATTACTTCTCAGCCCTCTTGCCTCACCTCCTCACGTTTCACAAGAGATGATACCAAAAGGACCTTAGACTGTAAGACTCTGATTTTAAGACTTCATCTTTCTATAAGCACACCATTAATCAGAAAATGTTCTATTCTGTTTTGTTCCCATCCCTCTTGGACACCCAAACACTGCCTGATTGCAAATAAAGATATTCTATGTGGACCGCTGTCGTGGTTTAACCCCAGCTAGCAACTAAGCACCACACAGCCACTCGCTCACCCTCCCCCCACCGCCGGTGGGATGAGGGAGAGAATCAGAAGGGAAGGAGTAAGAAAACTCGTGGGTTGAGATAAGAACAGTTTAATATTTGAAATAAAATAATAATAACAATAGCAACAATAACAACAACAATAATAATAAATTGTCATGAAGAGGAAAACAAGGGGGGCGGGGAGGAACAAAACCCAGGAAAAACAAGTGATCCAACCACTCACCACCTGCCAACGGATGCCCAGCCAGCCCCGAGCCATGATCACTGCCCCTCGGCCAAGTCCCCCTAGTTTATATGCTGAACATGATGTCATATGGTATGGAATATCCCTTTGGTCAGTTGGGGTCAGCTGTCCTGGCTATGTCCCCTCCCAGCTTCTTGTGCACCTGGCAGAGCATGGGAAGCTGAAAAGTTCTTGACTAGCGTAAGCACTGCTTAGCAACAACTAAAACATCAATGTGTTATCAAAATTATTCTCATACTAAATCCAAAACACAGCACTATACCAGCTACTAGGAAGAAAATTAACTCTATCCCAGCCAAAACCAGGACAACCTCCTATTTAGGCGATCCATAATGTGAGAGGTACTTAAATGCTCCAGCTTCATATATTTTTATGAGATGCCTAGATTCGGCAGTGTCTGTGCTGTGTATGTTAGGTAGCTAAATACAAAATTCCTTCAGAGACCCAGTACACAGAATAAGCAGTCTTTCTTTCACATTCCTCATAGCTGGTGCTCCTAGAGGAGTTTAGTCTGCTACAAGATGACAGTGGTGTGGCCTAACATGGCATCCTTTGTCTAATAGTCCAGTAGTTCAAACATCAGTTTTGGCCTGCCATGGCATCCTTTGTCTAATAGTCTAGCAGTTCAAACATCAGTGTGGTAAACCACACTGAAGCTTCTGATGACACTTTTTGTTTCCCTTTTGACGGAACTTTTAAAATTTGTTATTTAATGGAAGATCTGCTTTTGGCACAGCATTGTTGAAAAACAGAACATTTCATATTTTGAAAATGTGTCCTTTAATACTTTTTTCAGAGGCTCCATTTATTAGAAATCAGCTTTTTTAATGAGAGGAATCCTGATCATGTTAGGAAAATAAAAGCTGCAATTTATTCAGTAGGTGCTTCATTTACACCAGATATAAAACAACTACATGGAGATAATTTTTCTTTAAGAATAATGCATTTGAGGCACAACTATCATTTCAAAGTAGCCCTAGGGTGTTGTTAGGGAACCCTGTTCCTGGATTTCATTAACCAAATAAAACCTTTTCAGAAAGAGTAATTGCAATCATTCTGTATTAATAACTGTATTAATAAAGATGAAGACTCAACTTATCCTCAGATGATCATCCCCAGTAGGTACCCTTGCTGCAGTATCTATAACAAGGTTTTTACATTTAGAAAAAATGCAAAGTGAGGTTATATTTTGAAAGCATGGGCAACAAGGCCCTTTCTCATCTCTCAGCTTGTTTTGAACTCTTCAAAGTATCTTGGAGGTCTCTCTGATCTCAAAACAAAGTTAAGGGTTTGCTTATTGCAATAAGCACTGAAATATGTAGTAAAACCCCATAAACCAAAGAGACAAGGAAACATTTTCTCAAATGTGTGACAGACGTAAAACTTCTAGTGAAGAGTGAACTCAATATCATTTTCAAGTCAAACTCACTATTTTTATGTTTCATCAGCCGTGTGTTCTAGGAAGCCAAACAGAACAGAGTCAAACTGAAAACAGAATGCCAGGCAGTTGCAGAGAAAGATAAAAATCCATTGCAAAAGGAAATGGATTTTTAAAAACAGTTGTTTTTTTCTTTTTTTAAACAAGGGCATAGAATATGTAAAACATTTTGATTAGCTCACTTCTTAATGAACATCTGAGAGACCTTTCCATTTTATTGCCATAGTTGTGTCACAAATGATTGTGGTTTTTCTTTAGAAAAATGAATACCTGACATATTGCATCAAAATATTACCATTTCCAGAAACACGTTTTTCAGTACTTCAGGGTTTTTTTAAAAACTAGTATTTTCCTGAGGCTTCTTTTCTTTTCATAGTTTGTTTTTTAAATTACCATGAGACAATTACAGCTACATTTCTCAAATTTTTGCTTATGGGCTCAAGGATATTCTGTAGTGGCTGTTCCTTCAATTTTACCTAGAATACAGCATATGCTACATAACACACAGCAAAAATCAGGGCTATGCTACCAATGTCCAAACAACTTATTAACTCTCCAATGCATCAGCTGAGGAATTTAGGTGTTCTTAAATCTTTAGGAAACAATCCTTTCCCCCAGTTTCCACAATATCAAAGCTTTCTTGGGCTCAATTCATGTGGAAACATCAAGATGTGGAACTAGCTCTCCAGTTGCCTTGAATGTACGTTATTCCAGTCTCCCACAGCCTCTCAGATGCAAACACACCAAAGACCCTCTCACAGCTCTCCCCTGCACAAGGATAGGTAGGATCATAGGCTGCTTAAAGAAGCAGGGAGCCATCTACATTAAACCCCTGTCTCCAAGCAGACTTAAAACTGAGTCATCTACTTCAGGAACTGCATAAAATATACTGGAGGACATAAATAATTTGCAGAGCTCCCAGAATTAAATTCTTTACTAGACTGTCTCCCCTACAGGGAAAAGGACTCATCCTGCTCAGCAGCTATCCCCAGCCCGGGCTTAGAATCCAGAGTTTTCACTTTTTCTAACATTCATTGATAGACAAGTAGCTACCTGTCACTTACCTAATATAACCAGAAGCTGAAAAATTAGACCTTGCTAATTTTATTCTAAAACAAGAATGGAAAAATGAGATAAAAATATAGGAGTCTGCATTTGCTGTAAATGTACTGAAAATTATATCCAAAATGCAAAATCCCTTGTCTGTATTCAAACGTGTAAAAATCAACCAATATTTATAAATCTGAATAAAAATTACTCTCTTAATCACACACACATACCAACACACATACAGGTAAGCCACTGGAGACAGGGAAGGTTCTGAGCTCACACCCTTACCGCAGTGGCTTGACATTTGATCTCTCTTTTCTTACCCTCCTCTCCTTACCCCAAAATCTCTTTCCCAGTCCCTGATCAGTGGAAGTCTTTTTACTACTTTTAGGAGCATCAGACTGAGCGCTTCATATTTTCCTGACTCCATCCCTCCTTCTCACTGCTGCAGTGCATTTGCGCTGTTGCAGTGCAGCTTTTACTGTTTAAGTTTCAATTCCAACAACTACTGATGTCAGCAATCTGTGTTTCAGCAGACATGCGGTGTTTATATATAACTATTCCCTGAAGCTGCATTAAAGTAAAAATCTCTCTGTTACCTACAAATTTGCAAACTTATGTATATCTATTTTTCTAGTGCTAGCAGAATTAAATTAGTTGAGAACCTCACACTTCTTTATGTTAACATCTCAGACTTATAAAGGAATATGAATTTGATGTGATGGCGTTATTATTTGCATCTAACTTTTCTGGGGACTCTTACCTCTTTTCTCCCAAATGTCAGATTCTAATCCGAATCGACCCAGCAGAATACTGCAGTGATCACTAACATCAAGGAGTTCAAATATTAGAGGAAGCATACTCTGCTCTTAGGCTTCTCCACTGATAGTAAAAGATGTCGAAATTGTGAGTGCCTATTTATCAGCGAAGACTGCATTTCATAATGGAAATGCCACAGATAACAAGATGATAATGAAACTGATTATTGAAGAATGTGAAAAAAAAGCTTGATAAATACACAAGGATATTTTCAACGCTTTCAGAAACTAACTACTGTATTTTCAAATTGTTATAGGCCAAAATACTCTATAACCTAATGGCCTGACCCTTCAAATAGTTCTGCACATATGGTTCCTTATAACACTTTCATGAATACATTTATGCAACCTTGGGTGCTGAAATTAAAAACTGATTGAAATAAGTATTTGATTAATATTTGAACTTACACATGTAGGAAGTATCTTCAAGGAAATCTCAAGTTCAGTGTCCAGTAGAAATCCAAAGGCTTTGATGCCAACAAGGTTTATCCTCTAAATAAAATTCATAAGATATGTTTGCTTTCTTCAGTGTGTTAGAACTTCTATATATAAAATTTTTGTAACCTTTTCCTTCAAGAAAAGAAGTTAGTTAATCTAGAAAAAAACATTTGTTGTTTCTACAATACAAGTTGCTGTGATCGAATTTTTCTACTAGATGAGACAAATTTGTTTGACACATGTGCTAGGCAAAGCTTTGGATAGTGCAGTCATGCATAGAAAATGGACATATCCCTTGAGAACAAATGTATCATTCTGCCCCATTCCTGTTAAAAAAAAACCCAATATATTTTGCTGTGGCCTAATTAACAGAAACAACAGCAGCAGTTACAGGAGTTGAACATTTCAGCACCTGCTCAGCTGGTGGGAACTGGTGAGAAAGGGTACACTGCTTCTTAAAATTTAAGGAGTAGACGAAGATGACAAAAAGAAAAAGAACCTAATCCAAAGTCAGAATGAACACTGAATTCCTCAGGCCTTAGCTCAGGCTTAGGGAGAATGAATCAAGGAAGTACAAATGCATACAATGCTTCAGCAACATTCAAGTCTATAAATGATGCGTGCAGGCACTTCATGCAGAAATGAACACTTTGTTTCATATCTTCAGAAAAACTGATTTTGATATCATGCTACAATCTACTTTTCTTCTCCCAACTGCAATAAGCAAATTATTCAACTTAATGAGTTAGGATGAAAATATCTGCATATTCTTTTTGACTGGAAATGTTTCAGGAATAAGTTAATGTCACATGACATTATCAGTGTATAGCATTAAAAACATCTTTTAAAAATTATATTTGCAAACTCATCTTTGCATGCAAGTTAGAACGGGAAAGTGCTCATGCAAAGACAGACATTGTAACTCCTAAACTTAATTTAGGAGTAGATACAAC
The DNA here is from genome assembly GCF_000690835.1 of Fulmarus glacialis. Classification (NCBI taxonomy): domain Eukaryota; kingdom Metazoa; phylum Chordata; class Aves; order Procellariiformes; family Procellariidae; genus Fulmarus; species Fulmarus glacialis. Next base: position 43,047 of record NW_009204980.1, read on the forward strand.
ACTCAGAAAGGAAACTGTTTATTACAACTCAGGTATCTTTAGTAAATGCAATTTTTCTGATTTCTTCTTGTCGTGGTTTAAACCCAGCCAGCAAATAAACCCTCACGCAGCTGCTCGCTCACACCCCCCTCCAGTGGGATG
>NW_009204981.1:0-31455 GCF_000690835.1 Fulmarus glacialis
GGTTTTAGGAAGAGTGACCTTTTTTTTTTTGGTGGGCTTTTTTTTTGTTGTTTTGGACTTTTGATGGTGATTTTTTCAGTTCTCGCCGGATTAAGATGACTTGCACGCTAAGTGTGTGCACACGCTGCCTTAGCAAACGGCTTTCTCTGCCATCATTTCATAAAGCAACATTAAACAATTACCTTTAAAATATATTTAAAAGTTTGAAATATTTATATTGCCGTTTCACTTTGTCAAGTGTTTGCACAGATAGATATATAGATATGATCTGGTAACTAAAAGCCTAATTAAAATTTGTTTAAAGCCAGGGGGGCATGTATTCTTGTTGACAGCAGTGGATCGATAGGGTAAGACAATAGAGCCCCATTATTTTACTTCCATTGACTGAACATATTGACATTTCAGGTTTGCGATTGCCTCAGTGAGCATGATGAAACACTGAAATTCACGAACCAACTGTCTGGAGTGGCACATATATTACTGTATGTCATCTCTGCCTTCAGGTTACCTTATCACTGAAGCAGAATGGTAATGGATGGCAGCAGAGTACTTCAGAGGGGTTAGGGCTCCATCAGTTAAGAAGCTGACACATAGCAGGTTTCAGGAGTATCTTTAATTACACCTAAAATTATGTACAAGGGAAGATGGTCCTTGTTACCTGCTGCTGCGCTTCATAGTTTACAGGCTCAGAAGCAGACAGGATAACAAGGTACTTATGTTTCATATTTTATATACATGACTTGATATCTTAAACTTCTGCAAGAGCCCAAGGATTGTGCTGTTTGCATGCTTGCCATCTTGGCCAATGGCAGCATCTCAACCCGGTCTTGATGCTCAAGTTCCAGAGCACCTGCTAAACCTTCTCCCAGTCTGAAGGTTGCAAAGGAAACAAAGAACAACTTTAAAATAAATAAATTCACTTTGGGTTTCTCCCCCCTCAACACGCTCTATTGACAATGCTCAGGGAATTCAATGCAGTGAGACTACAGCAGAATGATATATATACACATTTTTTCCTTAGTATAAGCACTGTAAAAAGAAATGTCTGTGCAATATGTCCATGTGTATGCATAACTGTATATATTAATTTATATGATTGCATATAAATGCATATATAGAGAAGACGCAGTGGCTGCAGAACATACAACGTGTCTTATTATTTCAAAGGCTTTCAGATGTTCTTTAAAATCTAGCTGACTGTAGAATGAAACCCATCAGGGTTAGGCAGAGATAGAGATTGAAATTAATTTAGGGCAGACAAAGAGCTAATATAAAAGAGCCGCTAGTGATTTAACTCATTTTTAAAAGTAAGTGTAATGAAAATATAAAATGTATTCTGAGTGTGCCATCTACTCAGCAATTGTTGCCATCAAGTGGACTGCTGATGCCCTTTAAGATGGTAAAAAGAAAACTAGTCCTTTATACCATTTTCATGAAAATGCTAGGTTTCTGTTTGATCAGCAGGTGCTGTTGAGATGAAAGCCATGTGTAAATTTTCAGAAGGCCAAAAGTGTCAATTCAGAAAAGGAAAGTGATAAGAGAAAATGCAATCAGTTTTCCTGTTTTCAATTTGTGCAGGATTTGAAGAGCTGTTTTGTTAAACTGCTACATCTGCTCCAATATGAATATTGAACTACTTCCCCTAAAAATAACACCCTATAATTTGGAAGCCATTGCAATCTTTTGTTAATGCAAGTGGGTTATTTAAAAAAAAATCTATTCTGAAAAATCTCCTGCCTAATGTGCATTTTTGTTTATCGGCACTTTTATCTTCAGTAGATAAAATGGCATTATGCAATTAGGACCATATCTATTTGGACTGTAAAAATGGCACTGGATAGCTGAATGTCACTATATTGGTAAAAGGATTTAACCCATACATTTAAAACAATTTTATTAATAAACTATGATTGTATCTTAAAATGACAAGTGACTGCTTCCCCATTGCAACAATACAGCTTTACCTACTACTGAGGACCTTGTGCAAAGTAAAGGATGTTCAGAGTATGACAGAACATTCTTGTGCTTGTTTCATTCATAAGTTTGGTCTTATCAAGGACACTTTAGTTAATGGGGCTTTTGGAGTAACTTTTTCCATGGTTAAATGAAGTGATTAAATCAGGCTCGAATGCATATATACAAAAATATTCGCTGCTGTGGAGCTGCTAACCCAAATGAGTTTTACGAACCTGGAAAGCACAGCATTGGTAGAGCATAATTTTTCTATCAGAGGCATCTCCAGAGAAAATAACATTATTGCTTTTTAATTAATGAAAAGGGTATGTGTTGTTAATTTTATAAATAAGGATCTAAATAAAGAAGTGATAATTCGCTGTTACATCTATAGAACCCTGTGTGTACAACATGAGTAAACATGCAGAATAAAATGAGAGCTTTTACTTCTTTATTTCAACATAGAGAATTACCTGGTTTTAATATTAGCATAGGTTTTAGCTGCTGGATTCTATTCTAGTAGTCAGGAACTCAGTTTTTTGGCAGGTGTCTGCATGGGAGAGGGCCTTGCTGATGCTTCTGTTTGGTTTTGCAATTGGATTTGTAAGCTTTTGACCTTGGGGGATTTTCCTCAAAGTGATCTACAGGTCAGAAATAATTAAAATTCAATAAACTGAAATTTAAATATAGAATGGATTTTGTGCGAGATCCGTGCTTGTGGTAGGTTGTCTAGAAGTCTGTGGCATGTCTACTTTATAGTTTGTATTCCCAAACATAACTGTGTGCACACATGTGCATAAATTTATGTTGAATGACAGAGGGATGATTATTTATACAGATTTTATCCAAAACTCTGTGCACTCCTGAAACATAACAAAAAGCCTCCCTCCCCAGAAGAGTGTTTACATCCCGTGACAGTCACTAGATTCAAATCTTCTAAACATGAAAATTGTTTCCTCTCCTCCAAACCTTCTTTTCTGCAACAAAGCTAACCCTGTTAAACCTCACCTTCTGTGGGACGTATACATAGTTATAGACATATGTACGAGAAGTAAATATTACAAAAAACACGGCCGATGGGGGCAAAATGTCTGTAGCCTTAAATAGCTTGTGATATCTGCCAACAGCAGAAGCTGCGCTGAGGAGGCCCTACCTTGGCTGACCCGGGGATGCGAGAGCCTTGAGGAGCCTCGCGTTAGTGCTCGGCGCCTACGTGGAGATTTCTGCTCGCCAATGAGACCGAGCAAATGCTCTGTCATAGCGTGTCAGTGGAGATGCTGCCTGCCTGAAGAGTTTTTAAACCAAGGGGCTTTTTGCTTTGGTCATGGGATTTTTTGGGGACTTTTCGCAGGGGTTGGGGTGGAGTCCAACCCCAAAAGAAAGATTATAGCTGGATGTAGGGTATCCAGATTTTCTCATCTAAATTTTCTGAACACATTCATGGGAGTGCTCTGTTTTTCTTATTCTTTGCCAAAAATGCTGCATGCAGTTTTGCTGTTCTTATTGAATAGTTGCCATATTTAACTCCAGTGGTTGTGAAATGGAAATGTGAATATGGAAAGAAATCCTTTCATGCTCCCTTTCATTTTCTGTAACGCGTTTTGGGATGCCTGGAAAGAAAGGGCATCCTAGATATTAAAAATATTTCTGAATACACACAAAGAATTTAAAACTAGTTCAGCAACTTGGTTTTGTTTGTATGTAGTTTTTAGGCACGTATGATATGGTGACTTCTTTAAGTGATACTTTTTTTTACTCAGTATTATTTATTGAGTTTAGTCGTCATAAAAGCCCAGTTGTGTTGCACAGAACTGTACAGCAACAGTATTCCTGAATGGTCCCATATTGCAACGTGCTGATGTGGGATCTTCACGGAATAGTTCATGATTTCTTCAGTCATTTCAAGAAGGCATTTGATTCATGGCCACTTTTCTGTCCATCAAGATAGGTAGACTGTGGTGCTCATATATAAAGTAAATACCCAAAGTTCATGGAGGGTAATCGGTTCTTTCGGAAATTAGGTTGCTGCCTGGAAAGACAGAAGACTCCACCTAGTGGAGTGGAATTAGTCTGCACACAGTGGCAGGCAATGGCATATCATAAAATAGATACTATTTATGAAAAGCGAGGTTGATGCAGTGAGTGAAAACCAGGAATTTGGACGAGCATCTGGGGAGATGGTTGCATGATCATTACAAATTGTACAAGACTGTAGTTACTTTTGTAGCTCTAGGAGGCTTATGTATGTCTGCCTTGTTGGATCTTAATATACAATTTGCATAAGTAGTAGTCATTACCACTAACCATTTGCTTTTGTGATTCCTTTTATTTGGAGACCTACTGACTACATTTTTTTACTTCTGATGATGACCACAGAGGTGCCCCTTTCAGTTGTGGCCCAGGTGTCATTTTAAATAGCTTGGGCAAAAAACCCCAATCCAACCCCCAAAACTTCTCCACTTTTTTCCATAACTATTTGTTTTCCAGAATACATTTTCTGTGTTTCGTTTCGTTTACTTCTGTAACGGCAGTATCAGGATGCTGGTTCTTCACGCTGTCATGACAGGCTGGGTGGCATGTTAAGTAAATCTCTGTGTGCCTTCTGGTAGCCCCAAGGTTTAACAATCTCTGCATCAAATTATATAGGGTTTTGTACCTGTGCTTTCCTTCCCCATTGGTTTGGTCACATTGTGTTACTAGGATGGAATACAATGAATTTTAAAGCTGCTATGCCAGTGAACACCCAACCTAAGCAGCAAAGATACTGTTCTGAAATCCTCTTGGAAAATTCATCCCAACATTGAATCACACATGCATTAGACAAGTTCAGGAAGAGAACTGCCCTAGACCAGCTCAGGCTTTGACAGCAAGAGAGGGTGAGGCTATTGCCAGAAAATGAGATGATTAGGATGCAACAAAGGAGACAGAATGATACTGCTGCAAAGGATATTTGGGAAGAGTGCTCCAAAGGAGTGCTTTCAGTGACATCCAGGTGGGGTTTGTTGCCAGAGCCATTAAAACATAGTGGTGCCAGAGAATGCTGCCAACAAATTTAGGGATAATGGCACCTGCGGGTGTGCTATCAATGGATGGTAGTGCCAGGATGATTTTTTATTTTATTTTAATGGTGGCATTGCTAAAAGTATTTAAGAGTAATGTTATAGAAAGGGTTTTAGTGAGTGAAGTCACCGAGTTCTAGGAACCATTAAGCAAAAGCTGTTTCATGACTGTACTATTTATTATTTTTAAAGCTTGTTGGCAAACCACTTAATGCTGGAAAAGCATGCTGCAACCTGTATTAAAGCACGCTGCAGATGAACAAGGAAACCATCGTACTGAACTGAATAGCCTAGCTAGTTTATGAATGTTACGTGCATTTCACGTGCGCCATGATAAATTAATGCAACTCCATGGGTCAGCAGAGCTTGTAAACGTTGAATTAAAGTGCTGGAGCTCAGATTTTCCGTGGTATTCACATGCCCGGTTCTATTGAAGATGGTGTTTCTTTGTCTAAATACCAGTCTGAGGATCTGGACCTTCAGGCTTTCTGTGCTCTCATCTCACATCTGTGATCTTAACAATACTTTGCTGGAACTATTCTGAGACTTAGATCCAGATATGGTTGTAATGACATTATCTTATATAAGCTTAAGTGGGCTAGCTCAGGTCTTAAAGTAAGTAATTCTCTTTGAATTGTAAATTATAGACTTACCTGATGAACAATTCCATATAAAGGAGAGAAAAAAAGTTTGTTTATTCTGTAATAATATTCTCAGAGGTTCCCGTTGAGTCTGTGGGACGAGGATTCTCAACTTCTGTGTCCCAAGAGCTGTGTTTAAGCCAGCTGCCTGCTCCAAAAATTTCCAGAGAAGTGTACAGCTACAGTAAATAACAGCTACAGTAGTTTTAAAGTATGAATCGATGTATAATTTCCCTTCCAGGTTCCGAGATTTATTGGTCCCATCCTCTTCCCATGAAATTCATGGGAGGTTTTGATGTTAATTTTTTTTTTTTTTAAAGTCCAGGCCTAAATTTCTCCTCTTACAGAGCTATTATTGGCCACTATTGTTTTTATTATCCCATAGTTTCTCTGGGAAGAGAAGGATGGGCAGGACTTCAGTGACATTGCAAGTTGTCAGTGGTCATGTCTGCTCCCCAGGAGGTCACAGGAAGCAGGTGGCTGTGTTAATTGTCCTTGCTCCCAACTCTTGTCCTTCCTGGAGGCAATTTAGAAGTGGTCAGGAAGTGTCAGGCCTGCTGTGTCCCCCCAGGTTCACTACTTCATGCGTTCATAGTAATTTGAGGTATGTGCCAGGCAAGGGAAACTGCGTAGGAATCGTTACCGTCCTTCCTAAGCTGTGTGGCTACCTGGCTGGAAGGGCTGAGTGCCAGAGTGTGTTTGGGATTGCAGCTGGAATCTAGCAGAATAACAAAGAATTCTATTTAAAAAAAAAAATAAAAATTAAAAGGTATTTCCCTAACATATGGCATCTTCTTTCTTTCAAGCTAGTGATGAAAGTCCTAGGTAAGAAAACTACAAAAACCCATGAGGTGCATGAAATATTTCTGGAAACTATGATCCGCTTTTATCTGGTGAGTGGAGGATGGGGAATGTAAATGCATTTTCTGCCTAGGCCAGTTGGGTTTTAATTGTCTTTGTTGCAACTGCACCATCAGTAGTCTTGGATCCCTAAATGGCACTCAGTGCTGTGCTTTGGAAAATCAGTTAGGGTCTTGCTGCTTTGGATGAGCTTCTTGTTAGCTGTTCGCTTGATTTTTTTAACAGTGAAGGCGCACAGCATTGCTGAGTATCTCGCTGCAAGTGTTGCACCCAATGCTGTAAGCCAGGTTTTGAACTACCGGTAATGTTTCTTTTAAGTGTCTTTTGGAAAGTATCCACTCATGTTGGAAGTGATGTGAGTTGAGTCATAAATATCATAGAGTTATTTATCTGCCATATGCATTTTGGGTGAAAACTCTGAGCTTCTGCTCAGGTGTACTCTTGGTTTTACTGAGACTACTTGCCTAAATAAGGTGGGCTGCAGGATTATGTGGCTGGTGAATCATACTGGTTTCTGAATGGCTCTTACAAAATATCAGCCTGAAATACTAACAAATAATGAGCACATTGTGCTTGGACTTGTACGTTATTTAAAGAACAGCATTTTAAAGCAGAATATTTTGTAAAATGTTCATTTAAAAACCACTTTGCAATTTACTTCTATCAAACCTGTTGTACCAGGAAAAATACCTCCCTCAAAAGGGAAGAGGTGTCAGTATTCAGTAAGAGTATCTGATTTTTATCCAGCTATTTGCTATGTAAGCTCCTTTCTTTTCAGTGCAAGGAGATCAGCTGACAACAGCAGCAACCAAATCATGTTTGCAGCTGGGCAATTACAGTAGACCCTAAGATCTGCGACTGTCAACCATGAACGCAGATGCCTTCAAAGTTCTGTTTTTCTTCCATGTGGAAGTCGTTGGCATGGAACAGATGCCTTCATTTTGGAGAAACCAACCTCTGGATATAATTGGTTCTCTCTTCTCTTGTCCTCTAGGGACAGTCTCTCCCAGATGAAATTAGATGAGAGGAAAAAAGAGACACAGGCACACACGCTCACACATGACACGAAGCAGGAGTTTTCAGGATCTCTCTCTGTTTTGTCACGTGGAACTGTTTTACAGCTGGAAGATTCCACTCCATTTTTAGCACTCTACACACATGATGATGATGCTATATGAAAAACATGCAAATTAAAATATATATCTGGCCAAAGTTTATTATTAATCTAGGCATGCTTGTTTAGAAATAAGACAAGCATATCCAGCCCGTATTACTTTAGTGTTAAATGTTGACTTCTGCACTATCTATCAATGCTGCAGTCTTAGAAATTTAAAGTTAAATGGCAGAAGAGGTTTAAAAGGCAGAAGAGACAAGATGGTTTGAAAAACTTCTGTTGCAGTGGTAGAATCAAAGTATTTTCATCAGATGGTTTGCTAGTTGTTAACACAGGAGGGAAAAAGCAAGTAGTTGACTTGGAATTTCATCTAGCATACAGGCATTCAGTTAAGGAAGTACATTTACAGGAACTTTAGCCAAATTAGTCCAATGAACACCTGTGATGAGCCATTGCTGGGAGTTCTGTGGTAGGGTACTGAGGAGACTGTGTCCTCCTACTGCAGGTACCTAAAATGGGATGACGGTAATGGAACTTAAAGGCTCTATAGGAGAGAGGAAGAATCTGCCTACCCTGTGCCCATCAAAGGCTTTTGTCACTCCCTGTCCCTTCCAGTGTAACAGCTACCAAATCATTGCAGTTTATGTTATTTAATGCTATTAAAATAAATTAATGCCAACTTTGGGTTACCTTAAACAGCTCAGCTGTGAACTGTGACAGTCAGCTGGTGCTGTGTAAAGAGCTGCAATATCCTCCGATAGAGTGGGTACCTCCAGGAGGAGGGTGCAGCAGGGATCGGGGACTGCCAGGAGGTAAACTACCACTGCTAGTGCCCAAGAGCCTGGAGATCTGTCATCTCTGAATGCTTTTTCTTTCTTAAGTTTTATTTCCTAGCATAAGCTTTTTTTATATTGCAGTTTAACATAATGGTCCTGTTCAATCACCGGGTGTAAAATTTGTCTAGGCAAATGTAACTCTTACATGAATTGGCTGATGAACTGTAGGAGTGTGGTTGCTTGAAGATGCTGAGCCTTTGTAACAGCGTCATAGGTCTTGCTGGTAGCGTATCGATGGCCTGAATTCTGAACCCGATTTTCAGATTTTAATGGCAATTTCCATATTTTACATGAGGAGTTTACTACTACTGTAGTATTTCCATGTCTTAAGAGTTGAGCAGAAATGTCACCAGCAATGAAAACTGGCAGGAGTTATCTTGGTCCTACCTTGGTCTGGGTCGTTGGTAGGAGGCAATCCGCCTTTTAGACACTTGATGTAACGGGATAGCTGCCGTGCGCTGGCGGTCCTTTGTTTCCCACTGGCACCCACGAGCTGTGTGGGTGGAGGGCATTCACGAGGACTTCCAGCAGTTAGGAGGAAGCCCAAAGTAAACTTAGTTTTGAACCAATAACTCTTCAGCTTTTATAAAGGAGTAGGGAGATTCTTTGGTGTAGGACTCCAGTTCTCCTTTGCAGAACTCCAGTGCAACAGTGTGCTCTTAGCATTGTATTTCTGAAGAACCACATATTAAGGGAAAAGTTTAACCAGAGAAGTGCTTAGGTGATGAAGGGATTTCTGGCAGTAACTAAGAAGTGCAATAATGGTTGATTTCTTTTGAGGCTGATCCTGATATTTGTAGTCTTTACATCCTATTAATTCCTTGAAAGATAAGCTGATACAAGAATGATTTGCCAGGGCCAATGGCTCTTCTAAAAATCTTGGCTCAGGTTATATCCCCCTTCTCTCCACATATAAGATAAAAGCACTGTGAATATGAGGTTAACTGAATTCAAATAGAAGACTCTCTCGAGTTATTGCATTCCTTAGAAAATAAATACATTTCTCATATGGTTGAGATTGATCAAAAAAGTATTCTGTATGCCAGTGATTACATTCCCATCTGTGATTAAGGTTTTCTGTCTGCATCTGGTTTTCACATTATATTTCTGTAACAAGAATCCTTTATATGGCAGAGTTCACTCTCTGTATTTTCTATTAGCTGCAGCTTGAACTACTGCACGGATCGCAGATTTACACATGTGGTTTTCATTACTTCATACCATTGAGAAAAAGTAATATTTGTTTGGGAAAGTATGTTTTTCAAAATTTCCATGGTAATACAACATGTTGATCCTTTTTTATAACACTCTTGTAAGACTACAAATTGTTTGAGGCATTCTACTTTCAGTGAAGTTCAGACTTTAGGCAATTTTGCATGTACATTCGAACAACAGCAGCAGTTGACAATTCAGGAGGCAAAAATAAATTTAAAAAAGAAGATTAGCATAGAATGAGTATAGCAGAATGCATCCATCACTTTGGAAAATGTGGCATATAGAGAAAATGAACGTGGGGCTGAAACAAAGGAAGAGTAGTAAGTTAAAGTGATGTCTTTATTGTAAAGTGGACGACAGATGGGTACTTTTTTTTTTTGAGTAAGAAATTTTTTTTTTTACAGTAAGAGGTTTAAAAATCTTTCACCAGCCATGAAAAAGGAGTATGTTATTCAGCAGACGCAGATACTGAATTGTTATATGTTACATAATTTAAGATATTTGATCATAATTATTTCTAGTGGCCAAATTAGTAAAGGTTATCAAAACATGAATACGTCTTTACAGATGGCTGCTGTGTGTAATTCTGAATCCAAAATACGATGTTAATTTAATGTTCCACTGTAAGTCCATATTTCAACCAGATTGTGCTATCGTCACTCGGTAGAAAACTTAATGTTTAAATGATCTCAGTGAAATTAATAGAGCGACTTGGTCAGTGAAGGATTTTTCAGTTTTGGTAGGGACATGAGTTTATGGCCATAAAAATCAGATCAAACAATAACAACAATTTAGGGAATGTTGTATGCATTTATGGAAATGTAAAGTGTTATGCAAAAGTCTGGACAATTGAAAAATACACAATTTGTGATAATGCCCAACTGAAAGGTAAATTTATTGCCTAAATGAGAACGTGGTGACAACTAGAGAATTTCATACAAAATAAAAATCATTTTAGAAAAGTAGTTATAGCACCCAAGTTGGGGAGCCCTAGCCACATTTTGGAGATTGTTTTCCAAATGCCAAAGGCGGTTGTGTCATATGGAAAGCTTCACAGTTGCCAAATCCTGGGTAGAGTCCTGCAGTCCTTACATGCCTCTCGTTTTCACTGAAATCAATAGAATTTTGGCTTGTGTCAGGTCTGGGGGGGAATGTCCGACCACGAACACGGGAAAGAAAGGACTTTGAGTGGTGAACTCCTTTGTTCTGTAACCTTAACTTTAACTTGGGAAGGTTTGTTTTGATTTGAGAAGGGTGCTTGTTTGTGGGAAAGATTGCAATTTCTAGCACAAACACGAATGTGATCTTTTGCAAATGCCCTTGGGCGATACATTTTTTTGCAGTAAGATTTAGTCCAGGAGAGGGTTGGGGCTGGGTTCTGGGTTAGATGCATGCAGCTGCAACCACATCCTTATGCATGCTTAACTTTATGTCCCGAAATACCTGAATAGTGGATGCAGATTGAAGCATGTACGTAACTGTGTGTGCCTGGCTCTGAAAATCTTTCTGCCTTGACATAATTACAAACCCCTGAGAAGCATATTAATGTCTTGGAAAAACTGACAACGCTGTAATACAGACTCATACGAATGACAAAGTATTTGTGTAACCCAAATAAACAGTTTTTGTAGGTGTTGGAGTGGGAGGGAAATTGCCTTTTCAAAAGTGGGAGGATGATTTGTAAATATATCAACAGCTTTTTGATCTCCCTTTGTTTAAATGTGTTTGCTGTAATGACTTACAAATCCAAATTAGTATAGCGATGTGTAATTGCAAGGTCTCTATTTTTAGTGACCATGCTTGTTTAATAAATGATTCTCTAGAGCTTCTGTTGAACCAGGTAAAGTATGTAATATTTTATATTATATGAATGTATTTAAACCCAAGCATTTTTACAGAATTAGTTAATAGGTGTTTTCGTGGTAGAATACAGGCTGCCCTTACTTTGTTGCCCTCTATATGTCAACTATTTTAAATGAGCAACTTATGAAACAGCCTTTGTTGAAGAATTAATACAGTTTTAAAGTACTGCCTTATATTTACTAAGAATATGTGGGTAATTGATTTAGAATGATAGCGTTTCTGTCTTCCCTTTTTATTTAAAAGACTGCTATTATCATGCAAATGAAGGGGTGTGGTGCTTCAAACTGGCTGTGATATGTGCTTCTTCTTCTTTCTTTTTTTTTTTTTTTTTTTTTTTTTCCCTTTCTTTCATTTGTTGTTGTCAGTAGAAAAGATTGATCTCTGGGCTGGTGAACATAATATCTGTCCCAGTCAGAAAAGGAAAGAGGAAATTAGCAGAGCGATTGGTGGAGAATGATATCTGTCAAAAGAAACACTTGGAGAGCACTGAGTTTAGTGATAGGTGACTGCCGGAAAAAAGGGAACTTTGAATTTTGTCAAGGTAAGGAACAGAAAAATATTTGATTTTGTAATGTGCATACCTTTTAGAAGTTATTTTTAATGACTGTACCTTGCCTTGTAAACTGTAATTAAAAAAGAAATCTTTCCCTTTAGCCTCCAAAGAGTCTGCTTAAATCAATGAAGGTGGTGTCTTCATTTTAGTATCACTGAGAAAGAGGACAGCATAACAATAAAATCCCTAAGTGATGACTTTTCTAAAATCTTCCTTAGCTTAAAAATACATATATGTGATATTGTTTAACTGTGTTTTTTGTGTTTTTGATGACATAGGTGGTCTTTATCTGGTATGTAAATATTACTTGGCTGGGCCGTGAAACTAATGAAGTTCAGTTTCCTGAACTGTGAATTGGAACAATATTTGCAACCAGGTTAAGGGACAGTTGTAATCACATTGGCAAAATGGTTGTGTTTGTAATTTAGAGGAAGCCTCTGGTAAACTCATTGCATTGGGAATCTGTGGTAAATTTGATTGAGATGATATTTGGAATGGATATTTCTGTTTCTTGTGTGCAAAGTTTTTTACCGTACTGGAAAAGTACATCTGCTATGGCAGAACTAAACTGATAGATAACCTATGACTGTCATTCCTGTCTTTACTGTAACTACATTTTTTCCCCTAAAATTGTGTGTCTAGATGGCAAGAAACTACTAAACTGATTTTAAGTGCTTTCCAACCCTCTGATACTTTCTTTCTCAATGTTGGACCATTTCGCCTATGCCGTAACTTTGATAAAAGTATGATACCAAAACAAAATTAACAGTGTCTGAGTACTCTAGGCTATGCCCTGTGCAGCTTTGAAGGCAGCTAAGCCTTGATCATATCACTTGTCTCCCCACCCGAGATGCCGTCCTCTCCGCGGCCCACGCTGCTCTGCATCTCTCTGGAAAGGAGATGGAGCACAGCTGAGGGAGCCAGCAGGAGGCTCTGCACATCGCATCATGGCAAGGGGCCGGGGCTGCGGCTTTAGGCATCAGTGTGAACATACTTTTTAAAAATTAGCTGCTCTGTCTGTGGGGTGTGGAAAGGAGATGGAGCACAGCTGAGGGAGCCAGCAGGAGGCTCTGCACATCGCATCATGGCAAGGGGCCGGGGCTGCGGTCTTGTGCATCAGTGTGAACATACTTTTTAAAAATTAAATCCTATTAAAAATGAATTTGCATTCTAATTCGAGTTCCTAGCTTAGTTTAAAACAAGTAAATGTTTCTCTGGGACCTTCCTGTACACAGGCAGAATGAATAGTCTTAGCAGGGTTTCTTCTTGCATTTTTATTTTGTTAATTTAACAGTGTATAGCTTCTGACTAATTCTCCTTTTTTCAGATACAGTCTATTTTTCAAAGTGCAAGTGTACCCGGTACAGGTGGTTGTTCGTTGGTTTCTTTTGCCATATGGGTCTTCATAAAGGATTTTAAAAATAAATAAATGTAAAAGTAGAGATTTCGTGCCTGAAGCATGCAGTGCTGGCATACTAATGGGAAGCTTATTGTGGTTTATTGCTGTCAGAGCATGTGCAAGATAATGGGAATTTCCTACAACTTAGGAGAAGGGCATGTTTTCTAACACTTTTCATTTTTGTAGAAAGAGGGAATGAATATGACTAAAATTCACTTCTAAAGTCCAAATGATCTGGTTGTACTACTGAAATACTCACAAATGGGAGGGAACAGCATATGTTACCTGTCTTGTTAACCGTTGGCCGGGTCAGGCTGCCTGTATCACCTGGGTGCAGGCGCATCTCTACCATTGTGAAGTTGCTGTATACTAAATGATTTCCTTTCCTGTGCAGTCCTATCAGTGTATACCAAAACAAACACATCCTCTCTATAACACAACTTACAGAGTTAATGATATTGTATAGTTTTCACCTTGGTGATGAAGATAATCCAAAACTGCTTTGTAGCTCTTTATAAAAGAGAGTGATCAATAGTGGTTAGCAATTGTTAGATCTTCAGGCATTCCCATTTTGCCATTTACTTGGAATGAGGTGACTGGATAAGGTCCCTACATCTGGATGTATGTTTGTCACACATTCAAAAATTTTAGTCTTAAATGGCCAAGAAGCTTCACATTGAAATTTGGATGAGTGATTAGAGATGAGGCCAACACTCTTATAGCTTAACTTAATATGGACTTTGCTGTGCCCAAGAAGATTTGACTTGCTATTTGAAACCAAAATGGAATAAAAGGCAAAATAAAAGGTGTTTGAGTCTATCGCCTCCTTGAAGCAGTGACCTCTTGTAGCATTAGACTGCCCATGCTTATGTGATCCCTTTCAAGCATCCTCATCTTTGTTTTGCTATTGCAACGTCTTCTTTTCTTGGGTTCCTTTTTTATCTTTGTAACAATTGTTGGCTTACCTATGTAACTTAAAGAGTACAATTGAAATAATAAACCCCCCTTCTAACACATAACAGATGCAAAAGGGGACGAGTGTATTATAGACAGCAAATTGTCATTACACAGCTCACAATCAGATTTTCATCTGTTCATGTGGCGCACACCTGTGGCTTGCTGGCGTTGCTCTTGATTGGAGTGTGAGAGATCTTAATGAAAAACAAAGCCGGGATGACAGGAAGAGACTCCATGGCACACACGGGTTACTTCACACGTCGTAAGAAAGTGAAATTCGAAACACGCTGGTTTGGAGAGAACGCCTCGTGGTGAGGGAGCGTGCCTGGGAGGCTGCAAAGGGAACCGGGGCCCTCTTTATTGCTGCCTTCCAAATACGGCATTTTTCTCTGTCGGTCAGGTTGATTTGGACCAGTTGAGAGCGGTGGCCGATTTCTCCAGTTTACTTTCTGAGCCAGTAAGAGTATCCTGGGCAGGAATCCAGCTTCTGAAGTACAAAGAAAATAACCCATAATCTATAGAAAGCGCTGGCGGATGGGGAAGGGAGGAAATTTACAGAGAATAACTGAGTTTGAGAACAACTGTGTTGAAAGTAGAATGTAAGGGGAGTGTGTGTGTGGCATTTGTATTTATTTTAATTTGAAAATACGATCTTTGAAACCTTCAGGGTGAGCAGAGGATGAGCTCTCACAATATGATATATTTATTAGTAAACTGAAACCAAGCGCTCCAGCTGAAGCTGAAGTTCCTTTTTCAAAGTCATTTTTTTCCCTGAGTTTGCCGAGTTTGGGTTCTCTCTTCCCCCCTCCCCCCCTTCTTGGTAACATACTGTGGCTCTGATAACGTTAATGGGCTTTGCCCCACATGGAGCAGCGAGTGTATTGTACCACTGCTCACTGATCCCAGGTCAGTGTGATGCGTGAAATCAATTTATTTGAATCTCTTTGCCTGTATAGGAATTTGGCGGCGTGCCAGTTGTTTTCATTTAATGTTCTTTGTGTTGAACACAGACAAGCAGGCATGCTTTTGTACTCCGCTTTCTTCTGGGCTCTTCTCTTTTCAGCCAATATTCTATTCTGTGGATTTTTCGGAAAGAAGTAGGAATGTGTTACCTTTTTTAAAAATCATTTTTGTTTAAATAGCCTTTAAAGAGCGTAGAAACTAGGTCAGTCATAGAGCAGCCTGTCTAGGGTTTTCACTGAGTGTAGGTGGTAACACCTGCCTTTTCCCATTTCTTAAATTTGGGGAAAAAGAGAGAGAAAACACTGGTCGATTTTTCTAATGCCCGGTTCTATGATTTATGTCCTCTTGCAAGACAAAGACTCCTCAATAATGCCTAAATCAGAATAATTTTATTTCTAAATAAGTGAATGCCTGTAAGTTGGTTGGACGAATTGGAAACACTTTTCATTTTTAGTGATGACCTTAAAGTAAGCATTAATTTGGGAATCCCTTGCCTCATCTTTCTGTCTGTTCCTCCCCTCCCCCAGATATTTAACATTTTGACTGGCTGGCTGAAGAACAGCTACCCCAAAGTACCCATTTCTTTCCTTTTTTCCTTCTTTTTATGAGAAAGCAGCAAGGCGTGTGGAACAGAGCAAGTAATTTAGTCCTTCTTAAATAGAGAAGGGAAAAAAAAAAAGCAAAAGGACTAGACAGCAGCAGATATTTCCAGGAGGATTTGTTTTAGAGCTTGGTGTCGGGAGCGGGAGAGGCGGAGAGCGGGAGTAGAGGACTCTGTTGATGCTCCGGGCGGTTGGTGCGGAAGTTGATATGCAGAACCGCGGAGCCGCGGCGCAGGGGTCAGACTCGTACACATCAGCCCCGTTTCCTTGTTTAATTACCTGAAGAGCAAAACATCCAGGCTGGGAGTGTGTGAAAACCCAGTATCTCGAACAGCAGTTTGCTGCTCTGACATCCTGCGAGGCCAGCCCCGTCTGTCCGCAAACGTCAGGGCTGGTTCCTGACAGCGGGCTATCTCTGCCGGGCCTGGGTTCCTTCCATTCAGGAGGCATTGTGTGGAAGAGGGTTTGGTCAGGAATTTGAGGTTCCTGCCGGTTCTTCCAGCCCGGACAACCCTGTGACAGATAGGCCTGATTTTTTTCTTTTAAAGAATAATAATAAAAAAAAATTGGCTCTTTTTAGTCTTTCCCTTGTAATTCTGGCATTGGTATAATACCGACTGAAACAAAACATGTTAACCCTTTCGCTTCCGAATTTGCGGCTTTTTCCTTTTACTTTGTTGTTCTTTCTCCCCTTGCTTGACCTCTTTTATTGTCAGAGGTAGTCTTCTGAGGAGCAAATTCTTTCAGGTGGAGTTTGTGCTATGCAGCAAATAAACTTATGAAAATATTAATTTTTTTCGTAGTAATCGCTAACATAATCATTGTACTTAGTATTTTAAGTTTTTCATTTTCAGCATGCTTGGCAACATTGTTTTTATTCATCCCATGGAATAAAACCAAGCCAGTGTTTGTTCTGGCATGGCCCGTTAAAACAGTGGTGGCAGCTATCAGCGCTTTCGTTCCCATTATTCATGTGGTTTTCTTAGATGTCCAGCTTGGTGTTCAATTTTAAAATATTGGGATAGGGTCAGTTATAGTCCTTGCTCCTCGTAGCTGCTGTTTGTTGAGGTCACTCAACAGGCTGAAGGTACAGGTGCACGAGGCAGGGCTCTGTGCACCAGTCAGGTTTTGGCCCATAGATGGAAAGTGTTCGTCGGGATGTAAAACTCAAGATCATCGCTGAAAGATACTGAAATGTTCATTTAGGTAAAGGTCTTGATTGTTTGGGTTTTTTTTAATTTGTGAAGAATTAAGTGTGACTTCTTGTTTGAATGACAAATGAAGAATGTGACTCTCATTTGGGTAATTTTAATACTCTAGTTTATAGCACAGTGCTGTTCATAGTTGTACTGGCAGAACTTAAAATCACAAGGTACAAGTAGTAGAGGGAGGGAACATAGTTAATATGGCTTTGCAGCAAAAATGAGTGTAGTGTGTGACTATTGCCTCTTATTGTTGTGGGCAGAAGCTGGTCCAAGAAAGATATTTGTGGTTGTAGGACTGGAGAAGGGAGAGCTGAAAGTTAACTATGGTTTTGTTTTCTTTTATGCTGAAGGCTTTCGGTCCAGTCCATGGAGTTATGCCTGTAGTCTTGGAGGACATTTTCACGTGCTGATGATTTTGGGTACTTTGTAGGTGAGATCAAAATCATTTGAGCAGTAACTTATATTTTCCGTGATAATATTTCATTAGGATTTTGTAATATAGATTTAAGGGCATACTTTTCTTCTTGCATGCAGACATTACCAGGTAAGAGTTTTGGGGACCCTTCATTAAGAGAAGGTAGCCTTCAGTGAGCATACTCAGCTGGGAATCAACGATAGTGCAGTGGGACCAAAAGAGTCATTATGATCTATTGTGCCACTAATCCTCCATCTAAGAAGGATTTGCGGGGGATGGTGCAACAAAAGAGCTGTTATAGTGTATCAGATCAATAATCGTGATCTAATAAACTCTTAAATATGTACATAATCCTTCATCTTTAGAATCAGGCTCCCCTTTTTCATTATGAACTCCTTAGGCTACGCTGGTGTAAAGGTGCCTTTAAGTAAAAGTGAATTACTTAGACATGTAGTTTTAAATCTCTTTATCCTGTCGTACTGTAAAGAAGCCATAGTTTAAAT
The DNA here is from genome assembly GCF_000690835.1 of Fulmarus glacialis. Lineage (NCBI taxonomy): Eukaryota > Metazoa > Chordata > Aves > Procellariiformes > Procellariidae > Fulmarus > Fulmarus glacialis. The sequence goes on from NW_009204981.1 coordinate 18,140, forward strand.
AAGCATTGCTTGTATCTACAGGATAAAAAAAGATGGTTTATGCATTGAGGTCAGTGTCATGTTCCTATAGGGTTTGTACATATCAAGGAAGTTATGTGTCTGTATGAAAGTGCTATTAGTTAGTTAAACCTTTACAAGTCATGTAAGTTGCATCCCTCCTTCCAGTGTTCTACATGCCTTTATGTTTTTTTGCAGAGTTCATAATCTAATGAACTGTCCATGACCTCTAGCCAACCATTGCCCATCTCAACCAGCAGCATAGTAAAAGAAAGTTCTCCATGGATGCGTGGTGACGACAATAACCACACTGTCTTTCCTCCCACTCGTCGGGTGTCTAGCTCCTCTTTGAAAATGGCAGAAAATGATAGCCTTTAATCCATGGTGGCCAACTCAAAAATCCCTCAGAGATAATGGTTTTAAATCAGCATCCTGTTTGAAAAAATATTTATCTTGGGCATCTCCGCAAGCCTCTGCTGTGACAATCTTGCTCAAGGAAAGTTCTCATGGATAACGGTTCCCAAGCTGGTTTGGGCTTTATTAAAACTGGCACCTTGCATTGTGCCCAAACACTTATTGCTGCTCTTTGCAGATGTTCCCCTAGTGTGAAGTGGTGTAATTTGCTCTTGGTATGAAATTCCACTTCATAATCACCTCTGCATTCTTCTCCTGCTTCTCTTCTGAATGGCTGCAACGAAGCACCATGCGGAGTACAACACAATTAGATAAAATGAAATGATATTTAAAGGCCTGTGTTCGTCAAGGCTCCTCCCTGTTCCTAAAGAAACAAAGATTTTGTATGTTAATTTTCCTTAGCCATGATGGGATTAGTCTGGGTCAGACTAAAAGCACAAAGCTTATCTCAACACATTGTGCTTCCAGGGAGCATGGTGTGCTCCTCGGGTTGCACATTAAGTGGATCCCATTCTGGCTCAGTTTTGTAGCAGAAACCTAACTGGCACAGTGTTTGTCCCTCAATGTTAGAGTGCTGGTTGTTGAGCTTTCATTTATGTGTTAATTGCGGGTAATATTTTATGGTAGTATTCACAACTTCAAATTCTGGAACTTCTAACTTTCAGGGCTAGCAGAGGCAGGAGAGGATGAATGTCCAAGGCAGCAGGAGCGGAGACAAGTCATTGTGCTGGTTTTGGCTGGGATAGAGTTAATTTTTTTCACAGTAGCTAGTATGGGGCTGTGTTTTGGGTTTGTGCTGAAAACAGTGTTGATAGCACAGTGACTTTTTAGTCATTGCTTAGCCGGGCTTACGCAGAGTCAAGGCCTTTTCTGCTTCTCACACCACCCCACCAGCGAGGAGGCTGGGGGTGCACAAGGAGTTGGGAGGGAACACAGCTGGGACAGCTGACCCCAACTGACCAAAGGGATATTCCATACCATATGACATCATGCTCAGCATATAAAGCTGGGGGGAAGAAGAAGAAACAGGGGCAATGTTCAGAGTGATGGTGTTTGTCTTCCCAAGTAACTGTAACACATGATGGAGCTCTGCTTTCCTGGAGATGGCTGAACACCTGCCTGCCGATGGGAAGTACTGAATGAATTCCTTGTTTTGCTTTGCTTGCATGCACGGCTTTTGCTTTACCTATTAAACTGTCTATCTCAACCCACGAATTTTCTCACGTAGTGCTTAGCTGCTGGCTGGGGTTAAACCACGACAGTCATGTAGTGGATTGCGGAAGGGAGGTGTGTAGCAGGGTGAGGAGGTGGCCCCAGAATCAAGAACATAGGGTTAGACGTGATGGCAGAGAGAAGGCAGAGGGCACTGAACGGAAAAGTAAGAGAAAAACGTGATGGAAGGTGTAACTAAGGAAACAATGGAAAGAAAAAGATATATTTGACTCAAATCAGTACCTTCCCTTTGTCACTCACAAACGATAATGCTTTTCCATCATCAAGGGTTGAATGAGTCTGTGTACTGATTCTGCTGTGTTTCCAGACACTGAACTGCATTAGAGCAGTTCACTTGGTAATATTGCTTTGCCATTTTAGCAATTACAGGGTCTGCCAGTGGGTTGTCCTATTATAACTGTGAGAAAACTCATCCATAACCACTTTTCTGTTAGGACTTAGTTCTTGTTATGTAAAAAGGTGCCCCCCTGCCTTTATGCCATTAGACCTTCTCATTCATCAGGGAGAGCTAAAATATTTGATGAGGAAGTGGCTTTCTCACCTGGCTCTGGAGAGCAAATAATTTAAATGGGGAAATAATGCTTAGCTGACCTAGATATGCTCAAATATTTATTTACAGTCCTCATTCACTGCACTCTTAAATGACTCAGTAGTTGACGGATGTCATACTAAAATAAAGGCATTAATAGTAAACACCAACATACTGTACAATGGCACTGCTGTGATGTTGCTGGCACTACCATGTATATAAACACATAACAAGGCATGCAGAATGGTTTCTAGCCCGTTACAGTGGAGGCCAGTGTAAAGATTTTGCTGTCTGATGTAAAACTAAGCTTTATTTTCTGAATGCTTGTCAGTTTGTTTTATAAGCACGACGTTATCCTTACATTGTTGAATATATACATACACATTGACTAATATTATTCTTTGGTTTTCCTTATACATCTGATGACTATTGTGGTTTGCAAATTTGTATTGAATCTCATCAGCAACAATAGCTTTGTACTGAGGCCCCTTTGAACAAAGCTTTTGTACCATTATAAATGTAGTAAATAAGTACATATTGATCAATATATGACAAAAGGGTGAAGAAGGGAGGTCAAGAGGTAAGAATATTTCCGTATAAAACATTTTTTCCCTGTTGAAAATGGCAGTAAGAGCATAAATAAATGTTTTGTATTGCTGTGTATTTGCTCCACCTGGTGGATTTTCCTGAAAGTGTTTTTAATCCTTGCTAATAAGGGGAAGCTGTCTTTAATTAAGTATAAAACACAGTACCAAGAGTGAAGGCAACTTTTTTTTTTTTTTTTTTTTTTTTAGAGTAGCAATAGCATTGCAAAAGGCAGATTTGGGGAAAGAAAACATTAAAATTAGATATTTCTCTTGGCCACACTCGGTCAGCACAGTAATCTCTTCGAAAGCATAGCATTCCAAATCAATTAATGATAACAGTTTACTCTTGGACTCATCTAGAGATTAGTAATTAAAAAGTCCAGATCTATGGCTTGTGGGGTTATACGTGATCAGTGAAATCGAGGATTTGCTATGGCTCCCTCCACCAATTTGTGAGCCCCCCTGATGAGAAGTAGCAGTGCTGTTGAAAAAGAGAGTTCCTGCGCTGAAGTGTTACTGCTGTACATCGGCATAAAATCTGTCTGTCATTAAGCTAGCTTTGCAAACATTGTTTTCTTTGGAATTCGTAAGGACTCGGTTATGCTTTGATCATCTCATTGTTCTCCTTAGGTTATTTTTTTCCTTTAGAGTGTAATGGCTCCCTAACAGAAGGTGAAGTTTAGAAAATAGTGTCTCCATATGCAAGGGATTTGGAGACCTTTTTATTGTCTTTAAAAATGTCATTCATAGTCCTCATTAGCATTTATTGTTGCAAGCGTACAAGCAGAAAATGTGAAATTGGTATGTCATGAATAGCTCCACAGAGCTCTAGAGCCCTGAAATTTTGCCTGCAGTGTGGTGTGGGGCAGGCATTGAGAGAAAGCTGGCCAGATGGCTGCCAGCACAGAGCAGAGCTGCAGGTTTTTGTCTCTGGTGCTGAGAGGAGGGAAAGTTCACTGGAGCATACGCTATCACCCCTTGCGTTTTAACAAAACTAACTCGCCATCAGTCAAAACGGGGAGGTGGTGACATTGAAACAAAAGTTTTCAATATAATGTAACAGTCCTTGTCAAATGAATAAAATATGTTTAGTTAGTGTCACAAATATTGACATGTTACAAAGAAAAATGCAAGGCTCGAATTTATGGCTAGTGGTAGATACGCTTTCACACAAATATGCTCTCACATTATCTTTATTATGAAAATCCTATGCATTGAAAAGACATCGATTAGAGGTCAAAACTAGGGTTAATATACTACAGCAGGAGGAGTTTCCCTACCCATGTTAAACGAGCAAACACTCTGAGCTTCAAGTCAAAAAGCAACTGATAGCTTGAAACCTCTTTTTTTCTTTTCTTTTTTTTTTTTCTTTTTTTTTCCCCCTTTTTTTTTTTTTTCTTCTTTTCTCCTTTTTGGATCTTAAAATATGACCCTAGTTAAGATCTTCTTGCCCAGGCTTCTCCAGGTCACACTGAATGTGTTCTTTCTCCTGTCAGTGAAACAGCATCTTTGGTATTTTCTTGTGTCCTTTCAGAAATAATATCAAATCAATATCAAATTTTCTAAAGTGCTTCAGCGATGTCTATGCTCAGATGGTGTGGTAATTTCCTTTGAATCCGAATGATGATAGAAATTAACAGTCAATTCTAATTTACCCACATTATAGAAAATACTGTATTTAATAAAAAATGCAAGGCAAAACCTGGTTTAGCCCAGATCAAGTGAAAGAAATAGACACCAAACCAGGTACATATATGTGAGTTTGTCCACTTGAGTGTTGCAACTAAAATGCACATTTTACGCTGTAAGAGCATGTGTTCTTTAAGACCTGAAGCATATGTTGGCCCTCCCATTCTGAGCCAATTAATTTTTGGTGGAACAATTCTTCTCCTATCATAGGTATTTATGTATATTTTCATTGTTTTAAAAACCGAAATACACCTGAAATGCCACTGGGATTTCTGGCAACATGCAACAAGAATGAATTTTTTTCGTTCTTTTTTGATCAAAAAGCAATAGGCAATCTAGGTTGCCAAGTCTGACCCAAAAGGTTGCCTTTTCTTAGCAGCTGATTTGAAATCCTCTTTAGAGGACTAATTTCTGATTATCCCATTGAAATAATATGACTTTTATGTTTTTTTAACTGAAAAAAGAGATGAATGCTTTCTCACCTCCAATGAATTTAATCCAGTACTAGAGATAACATGATGAACAGTTTCTCTTGGACAACCAAGAATATTTCTTCCCAGCTGGGTGACTCTAGCTTTCAACTATTGAGTATTTGTGTAGGTAATCTCAATTAGTCTGTGTTTCATGGAGCTATGTATGTTTTAAGAGTCCCATTTGTCTTTTTTTCAGAAGTCCAGAAAACCTTGCCAATAAGGAAATGCTTAGGGAAATGTTTAGTGTTATCTGGCAAATGTTTTGTGTTGCATGCATTAAGAGCTACTGCTAACAGATAAGCACATATCTTATTGGAATATTTTAATTCCGTTTCCAAGCAAAGGATTAGAAGTTTATAAAGTGCCTTTCTTGAATAGCTTGAGCTTTTTTGTGGTAAAAACAAGGGAGGCTAGGTACAATGTCATGGAAAAAGTCGCACTGAGGGTACCCATGGCAGTCCTAGGTGGACTACTATTGCACCAGATGATAGGAGATACTGGGCAGCAAGAAATTAGTGAGCTTCTCCTGAAGGTGTTGCCTTTACTCTACTTTGGTTGGACAATCAACTGAATAAAGTTCAGAAAGCATCCAGAAGTGGTCGTCCCCCGTCCCCCCCATCAGCTCTACAGCTCACACATTAGGTGGGTTTGCCCTGTCAGTGGGATGCCTTAAGAAAACACTAATAGCTTCCAGCTGGGTGGAAAATCAAAACGTTTGGGGGCTGACAAAACTAGCAGATTTGAATTTGAAAGCCCAGCTAATGCCTCCATTTTTATTTACCACTCGCCCATAAAAGATTATTTTCCAATATGTCAGCCTCATTTGGTGGCCAGTGGTCTGAAAGTGAAAGTGGAACAAGCAAGCGGGGAAATCTGGACATTAGTGAGTCCGCCCTTTCAAGCTGGTGTGCCACTTTGTGGAATGGCCTTCCCTGAGATTGGGGGGCTCCTAATGACCATTCATCAATGCTCGTTGACTGATCATTGAGTGCCTTCTCATTCAGTTTATCAAGTCTTGCACATAAAAAGTCAGAATAAGCATTATTCAGCTTTGTTAAAGCCAACTAGGAGTAAAATGCTCCATTTGAACCCATTTTGCCCTTGGTTTTTCACTTTGTTAATGCAGTCCTGCTTAAATGAGTGCTTTTATTGGGTCGGTTAGAATATCTGAAACTATTAATTCTCTTGTATTGAATAGCTGGTGGCAGGCCAGAGCAGATGGGGTAGAAAACTATTTGGTTGGGTGTATTGCTTTCAATTAGGATCAATGAGGTTTCAGCTCCTTTGAATTAACTCACTTAATACCCACTGTGTGAAGTCACAATGTATCACAACAGTCTGCTGTAAGTAGAGTGGGAAGTTGAGAAGTCCTACAGAAAAGCTTTGAGTTAAATTCTTCCTTCACTGTTAATAGAGAGCTTTCATTAACTACAGATGCGTTTCAGTGGACTCCCAGTCCCTGTTATTAAACTAGGTTTGTGCAGAAGGCAATCTCTGTACTTTTAAATGGTGATCATTTGGAATTTCTCTTTTCCATCAGGTCCGTGTCTTAGCGACCTTATATCATCCACTGCATAAGAATCTTCTTTTTTCCTCTTCAAATATATGAATATGGAGGCTGTTTTGCCTTCTTTACCCATTCTCAAAATTAAGAGTTATAGAGGATTATTTAAAATTATTTTGTAAAGTGTTTTGAATGATTGTCAAAGAAAGAGCTGATTCCCACCCAGGAAGGTGTAGCGTAACTTGCACCATAAAGAAACTGGCTGAAGATTATCTTCTGGATTTATCACTCTCTTTGTATCTCTTTCACGTTGGTATTACACATAATACCGACTCTTTTGATACAGCAGAATTGTTCATATGTTAAAACCACTGCCTTTCCTTTCTTAGCGGAGAATAAAACCATTTTACAGAATGGGCTGTCCACCTTTGCTTGGCTTCCTAAAATTTCAGACCTGGTGCAAAACCTGGTAGGGGCAAGCTTTAAGTGACCCCATTAAAAATGGGGGTGGGGTGGGGAAAGCGAATAAATATCCACAGATATTTATTCAGGGAGGACTGCCAAATGGGTTGCAGCCTGCCTCAGTGTATTAAATAATGAGAGGGAAAAACTATTCATGCAGCTGGCTGCTTGAGAAAATGCTGAAGTAGTCTCAGATGCACAGGCATTCTGTTAGCCCCTTCCACGAGCAGACTTCTAGGTGAGAATCTCCAGGGATCCAGGTTTTGTTGACGTGGATCAATTTAAATGGCAATTACTGTAGTCAGATAACAGCTTAAAAAGGCTTTTTACACACAGAAAAAAGATGCATAATCACATAGCATATGGAAGTTCAATTTCGTGAGCTGTGGTCTGTGGATTTACAATGTACTGATATTAAGACCTACTTTTAAGAGTGAATGTTGGTCGGTTTTATTAAAATGCGTCATACCTTTGACACGTTACTTTCTACTCTGAAGCTGATTTAGGCTGCATCTATGTTGATGAAAGGTTGCATTTCCAACTGTGAAAATGTTTTTCCTTTCATGTAGAGTACAGCATTAAAAAAGAAAACACAGCAAATATAATACTAACTGACTGGTTTTAAATAGTGCATCAAATAATAAAACAAAAAGAATGGTAAATTCTTTAAAGGCCTCTGTGGCGCAGACTTTGCTTGTTGCTCTCTCCCTTTCCCGCCTCCGCTTTTCCCCCCTTCATGAAAGCGGTCTGTCATGAAAACGTTTTCATGTTTCGGTGTTTCTCTTGGGCTCTCCGGCACTCAGAAATCCATTACAGAGAACTTCATTACAGTAGATATCTGATGAAGATGAAGAAAAGACCTGCCTCGAGTAGCAGACGTGTTATATTGTTAGTGCTGGGGTGTTTACTGGGGCGAGGGGAGCTGCTCCTTTTGCTTCTTTCATCGTCTTGAATTTGCCAGTCCTGTGTTTGGACTCTCTCTCCTATTTAAGTGAAGCTTAAGGGTGGCACTTCGATAGCGTTTAAAAAGTTACTGTGGAAATATCAGTAAATTAAGTGACTCATTTGCTTTAAGTGAGAAATATTCATGAGCTCAGTCCGGATATTGGAAGGGTTGTTATTTTTTGCTTAATTTCGCATGTGTGTCCTTTTCCTAACTAGATCTTTATCAGGCTCTGTGGCAGCTAGAGGAAGGAAGAGGAAGGCCTGAAAGCAGAGTTGTTTCGCTTAGTAGAGGCAGAAGATGGCATAACGAAAATCAGGGGGATGCATAAATAAGTACAAAAGGATGAGTCTTGTACTGACAAGAATGCAGCTCCTGAAGATCTGACTGAGTATCGCTGCTGTGCTATATGGTTTAAATGTATACTGCAAGGGCAAAGTCAAAACCAGGACCTACGTGCTAATTGCTAAAGAAATACTCGTTACTAAAGGGAGAAGCTTTTGCAAGTGCTAAATGGGAGGAGAGTTTTAAAAAGAAGATATTTTTTCTTGTGCCTGGAATTTTGTGCAAGGCTATATGTGCTACAGAAGGCATGTGAGTCAGGCATATGTTTCTCCTAAGAGGCAAGGATGTTTTACAAAGGACTAAAGAGGGACTGCTGAGAAGAAAATAGCCAGCTTTAGATAAAGCACTGTAACAAAGACTTGTAGTTTTATGTATCATGGTGTCCATTAAAGCTTAATAGGGAAGAGTGCATTGAACCTAGCCAGGCATACGTTATTCATGTGAAGGATAAACATTTAAGGGGTGTGCAAAATCGGAAATTGGGAGGACATGATTGTTTAGCTTTTGAAAAAGCTTTACAGGGAAGATTTTGTTTTCATCCCCCATGGATCACCATGCAAGGTAAAGGAGAGTAAGCTGCAAATGTTTGGAACATATCAATGCAGGAATCCCAGGGGGTTAAAAGCACTATAGTAAAATAAAAGTGGTCTGCTTTCTAAGTGTGTTCTATTTTACACATACTACTGAGAATCTGAGAAAGGGAGTGATTTTGATACTCCGTTCACTATAGTAAAACAGCATAATAACAACAAAAGTGTGGGGAGGGGAGGAGAAGGAGGGGGGACTCTCGTATATCCTCGTGCACGCTTTGAATTTCCAGCTAAATAAACAAACGCAGTCCTATGGAGTGCAAAATTATGGCTGTTAAAATAAAGAATGAATTTGTTTCCACTTTTGGAGGAGAACTGATTCAAAGAGACGCTTTTTTCTTTAATTGCTGTCCGCAGAAGAAAGGGTTAACTTTTAAAGAAAAAAATGAATAATTCAGCGTTTGGCATATCACTCTGCGTTTTACTTTCTATTCTTTGGTCATCTGGAACTTGGTGTGAAAGGTAGAGTAAAAGGAGTCAGCTGAGGGGAGCCGGGGTTGTGATAATTTGCACACACATCCCTGTCATTGTTCTGCCTGAAGAGACAGGGCTGGGTTCAAGGCCACATGTGCTCCTGTCATCATTCACATTTCTGCTCCAAGTGCAATACAGAGTGTCAGCTCTCCATCTGTCTTTGCCTGGCAAACGCACGCGCCCAGCATCCTGCCTCCAGCTACGCTGCCACAGCCAGTTCTGATGGCCCTCCTCGCTTCTCTCTGTTCATTCCAGAACAGGAGGCACTGAGCCCTAAATAAGCTTGCTTTTAGGAGAGAGCCATTTACAGTGTGGTATATTTTATCCAAGGATGCCTGGTGAGTTGAAATTATTGCAGCTCTTTCGGTTTTAAATGAGGAAACGCTAATTGTTTTTTGATAGTATTTTTTTCTTTTCTTTTTTTTCTTTTTCTTCTTTTTTTTTTTTTTTTTTTCTCTTTTACTATAGAGGGTGATTTGCAAGCTGATACGGGTACGGAGCGATCGTGGATGCTAATTCTGTTGTGTATATGTTTGGGGGAGGGGAATTTGTGCGAGGGAACTGCCAGAGATGATACTTACAGCAGGACTGGATGTTTCAATGAAAAGGGATAGAAATAGCAGAAAGTCACCGGCTTTGTGGGTGTGGGTCTCTGCACAGGGGATCATTTTGAGGGAAGAGGAATACAGCTTCGGGCAGGCTTTCATGACTGTCAGCTGTACCTTGAATCTGCAAACATTTGATCGGTAGAGATCATTCACAGCGTTCACCCATCAGCTGAAATTATCTCTGTGAAAAGCTGTTTATGTTAGAAAAGTGAAGGAGATTTATACAACAAATTATTCCAGCGTTGTCCTAAATCCTAGTCCTTAACTGTCACCAGGCAGATCACTGAAATATGTTGAGTCAAAATAAAACAATAAAAAAATCTGCTGAATTAGAGGAATTGCTGTGGAGCTGGAAATTTTAATAGGTCGGTTTCCTCAGGAAAATATTATCCTTGGATCTTACGGTCGCTTGTCTAATTGACAAGTGTTATTGCCAATGAAAACGGTGCTTCTATGCAGGGTGATTTGTCTGAGGGGTTTTGTGAGATGCTTGACCACGACCGAGTGGATTGAATTTGGTTGTGTTTTGTTTGGGTTTTTTTCCCTTTGGTAAGGATTGAAGAAAGCCATGTGCCCGATTATAGCAGCCTGTGTCTCTGGATAAAAAAAGACAGGGCTAGAGATCCTACAGCTGGCTGGTTCTTGTGGATTATTTGGGTAGGACAGGCAGAAGAGGCTACGCTTGATCACAGAGAGTCTGTACACCTCGCAGATGGTGTTTTGAAACAGTATCTGCCAGTTTGCTGCAACCACAGTTGCATGTAGGTATTGCCAGTTGTTGGAAGAATGTTTTCCTTTTAGGATTTTTATACGCGGTCATACCCTACTGCTGGTATGTTTGCTGATCCTCTGGTTGTAACAAGAAAGTGGGCTCTGTTTGCTCAAAGCACCAGGCTAAGAGGATTTATATGGTTGAAATATGGGCAAATTAATTTGCATAGATAACAACTGAGGACTATGAAAGGTCAATTTAACCCTTTAAACGTCAAATTTGATTTGCATGCATTACATTGCTGGGAATGTGGTCTTCATTAGAAATATGATGGTAATTCATTAATTTGGAAAACTGCGCATTCTACGTAATTTGAATCCACTGACGTTTCCCTTATATTTGTATGAAACTCCCCTTCTCGTGCGGTTTACTATTTCTGTGTTTTATTAAGATATTTAAATGTGCTAAAATGACACAATCTTATCAGTTTCGATCCTTGTGTGCATTATTTGGGGCTATTGGCAAACACTGCTGGAATGCCTAGAGTGGAGGTTTTTGAAAACCTATTAAGCCTTTGTCATTTAAATTACTTAATCTACCTGCTGGTTAAAATTTCATGCATCTTTAATCAAAATGGCACGCGCTACAGTCGAGTATCTATACCCTTATCAATACTCGTTAAGCTTTACCATTAAATAAATCTTTAATTTCCAGCATTCTCTTACAGCAATAGCAAGCAAGAAGTGTGTTTTAATGTCAGCTCGGAGTGTTAGAAAACCTTGCACTTGGATACAGAGAATACACTAACAGCTGTGACTGGGAGCATGTGCCAGAATGGAGATACTTGAACAGATCTGACACTTGGCTATTTTTGACACCCATCTGCACTTTTTTACTCTCCTCTAGGATGAACTGCCTCTCAATCTGTTCACAGCATATTTTAGCCCTTTAATATTGTGGTGTTGGGTTTTTTCAAATGGGCATTATTAGCCATCTGGGGCAGATTTTGTATTTTAAAAGTAAGCACATTATGTACAGGAGATTAAAAGGATGTGTATTTTTATGTAATCTGATATTATGTCAGTGCCTTTTGTGTATGTGTAAGTCTTGATTTCAGAAGCATCCCTTTAGTGATTCTGACATCTGAAGTCCTTCTTCTTTTGGGGAAAGAACAGGAAGTAATAAAAGCGGGTTCTGGTTTATGTGTAGCGATAACACTTTTACACAAAGTAAATTTGCCCTTCAAAGACGAACTGCTCATACTGTTATAATTGCGACTGGCCGCTCACCTCCTCGCTTCCCTGTCAGGGCAAAGCGACAGCAGCCAGGCTGGCTGATGAAATGTTGTAAAAGCGATTCAGATCTCTGTTAAGGCGCTACTGCAACTCTGAGGAAAGTCTCTGGAAAGATAATCCCGTTAACATGCAGCTTGCAGTAACCAAGTTAACCATTTTGTCATTCTATGTAGTGAACTCTAGGAAGTGCTTATCTCTAAGTAATTGATGCTGAGGGAACAGTGTTCAAATCTAATACTGTACACCGGTTTGTCTGATTACTGTGAATGTGGTGGTGGTTTTTTGGGGTTGTTTTTTTTTTTTTTTAGAACTGTTTAGTCCGGACTTTATTTATGAAACATTACAAATCTATCAGTCATTTTATAATACTTTCAAAGAACAGATGTTGGCCTACAAAATGCTTTATTATTGCCCATGGCAGTATTCAGCATGGTTTCCTTAAAAGGACAATCAGTGATCACAGTCATTGTAGCCCAGAAATAATGCTGCTCTTTCAGAAGATGGCCTGGTATTAGGTCAGACCACCCTTTCTTTACTTCTGCTCTCCAGATGTGGCTGCAACTTTTTTTTTTTTTTTTTAGTTCATGTTTCAAAAAAAATGGGTTTGTTTTCAAAATCTGGTTTTACTTAAGATATCTCCATCCTGGAGTGCATTTCATAAATTGCCCACATATTTTTCTTAGCAGAGAACTTTTTTTTTTAAGTTCATGTTTCAAAAAAAATGGGTTTGTTTTCAAAATCTGGTTTTACTTAAGATATCTCCATCCTGGAGTGCATTTCATAAATTGCCCACATATTTTTCTTAGCAGAGAACTTAACTGGCTGTAATTTTTAACACATGGCCACATCATGTGATATTTTCAAAACATTTGCACATAGCTTTAAGAAGGTCCCAGCAGAAATGATCCATCATCTCACAGCCAGCCCGTTTCTTAACAGCATATCTGCATTTTCCATTTAGCAGAGCTATATATTATTAGCTTACATTTTGGGTAGTAAAACAGTGCATTGCTGATTGTAAAACATGGACTTTATTATCTGCTGAAAATTGATTTGGCATTTATAGCCACTGTGTACTAGACTGGCTTTCTGGTTTTAACATTAGTGCTTGCAAGTGATGATTTGTTTAAAGAACAGAAACAAAATTGCCATGGACATAACTGTTAGTGTCCTAGTAACTGAACATTTGGACTATCCACCTGTTTTTTAAATACTTGCGTCTAAATGCTGTTATACAGCAAAAGTCTCCTAACAGTCCATTAACCGACTTGTTCTGTTCTAAGTTGCAGTTGCTATGCTGTTATATTAGGACAATTCTGTGTCTTACAAAACAAGTTTCCTGCCAAACGGGGAAAATGTGTCTGGAAATACTTAAGTCTGAGTGTTAACCTTGCATCATTATTCCAATCATCCTACATAATGACTTTATCTTCTTCAGGATTCGCATAGGAGTGAAAAGCT
>NW_009204981.1:31466-31740 GCF_000690835.1 Fulmarus glacialis
GACCGTGGGTCACTAGGTTCTTCAGATACATATCATAGGGTTTGGGAGACGACGTGTGATGACTTGCTTTTCAAAGTATTAAAGTTTCTTCTTCTTTTATGGTAATAATAAATTCCAAAGTCTGCATGACATTATTGCTCTTATTTTCAACCCATGGGGCTGTGAACGGCATCTTGCTGCGTATGGATGGAAAGTAACTAATACATCATGGGATGCAGATCATGCTGCAGAAATAGCTGTTAATATATATATTTTAAGCAGGGTCCCAAACACT
>NW_009204981.1:31753-53502 GCF_000690835.1 Fulmarus glacialis
GAAGGTTTAGTGCTTTTCAACTCAGACCCTTAGCTGGAGAGGAACAAACGAATCAGTTTCTGAGGACTGGTACTTCCTTGGTGTGCACAGGGTGTTTAGCCCCCATCACATCTTGATTTGAAGATTTTGGACTCCACACTACTATATAATTGCCAGTTAAGGCATGATCATCGTAGCTTGCAAATCAATGTGATCTGTGTATATGCAACTTAAAAAAAGACTTGAATACCGATTTTGGGTAAAACAAATTCTAAAATGGTGCGATATGCCGATTTGAAAAGTCTAAATAGAGAAGTTGACACATGTAAGAGCAGAAGAAGACATGGTATGTGGTCCTTTTCACAACCTGTACCTATACCTGTACCAGTTTTCTGGTTTGTTTGCTGCATCCTTTTTTCATCCAAGTGTGTACATCAAGGATAACTCTACAAAAAATCAGTTGAAGCCTGATCTCTCGCTACCAGGTCACAGCCGAAAGCTAAGTGCACAAGACGACTTCTGCACTTGAAGCGGTAGCTGGTTTCCAAGTCCAGAATTGCATGCCTTTCAATTGCCCTCAACTCTCTCCTCATTCCGGATGCATCACTGTTACAGCTGTAAAGTTTCCCAAGTATGTCGAGCTGCGTCTGTGCATGCTAAAGTCTGTCTCAGCATCAACAGGGTTAAGCAGGCCGGTGCTGAGTTCACACCTACGGCTTTTTGGGATTGAGGCATTTCTGTGTCTGAGTCGTTTGCACAGTTGGATCTGGTAGGTGATCTCAGAGGATGCCTAATGCTAATTTAGAAACGTTGGTGTCTTCACAAGTGCAGGCTTACTTTTTGTTCCCAGAAATGTGTGTGGTGTAAAACGGAGCACATAGCCAGCGATACTGAGGCAAGTAGAGATTAAATCGGGAAATCCATAGGGCACAGAAGCGCCTGGATTTTTACTCGTACGCAGGCACAGTCTGGCCATATTGGCCCGCTTGGCAAGGCTGATTTCATTCAGTACCCTGCTATGCTAACTCCACGTTCACGCAGTTCCTCAGTGAAGCTGGTGAAGCCCTTGCCGTGCTGTACCATGCTAGCTATATTCACTGGCTCAACTCTCCAGGAGCTCAGCCGTCTCTGCACCACGTTGCATTTTGCGATGTACATCTGTTCTTTCTGCCTCTTGTACGCGAGAGTCGCCAGATGAAGAGCAGGACCAGTGCGGGAGCCGCTTCCTTCTTGCTGCCATTGATCCCAGGCCTTGGTCCCTCCTGAAATGTTTCCTGCTCGGTCCTTGGGCAGGACAAGAGCAATGGAGATTAATCCCATCCAGAATAAGCCGCTGCTGGGCAGTAGCTTTCCCCCCAGCTGAGGGATTACGTGACAGACCTGAGCTTGAGCAAGCAGAAGGAGGATTTGAATTCATGTCTTTCACTTCCAGAGTGAGGCTTCCACTCAAAAGACTTGAATAAAATCAAAGCTCACCTCTTCCGTCTCGCCTAGCTCTGTCTTACACAAACCGGTTCTACCTGCCAATCTTCTGAAGGTGAGGATGTGGACATCTTTTCTGGAGAAGGGAGTAGTGCTGTGGATCCCATGTCTCCAAGTTACTGAGGCTCTTGAAAGGCAGGAGTAAATCATTCTATCTCCAGTATTTCCCTATTGGTGAGCTGTAGGCCGTTGCTAGTCAAATATAACTAACTTTCTATCATCTTTTCTATCGTAAGCTGGCTACAGCTACCTAATGGGAGGGTGTAGAGAAGATGGATGCAGCCAAACTCTTCTCAGAGGTGCATAGTGATAGGATGAGAGGCAACAGGCACAAGTAATGGACCATGATAAAACCCAAGTAGATACCAGGAATTCACCAGAAGGATGATCAGACACTGAAACAGGTTGTCCGGAGAGGTAGTGGTATTTCCATTATTAAAGACACCACATTGGACAAACCCCTGGCAATTTGATCTTGCTGCACATGCTTTGTGGCAGAAGGGCCTGGACTCTCTGATCTCCTGAGGTCACTTCAGCCTGCATCATGATTCTTTGTTCTACTGGATCCGTTAGCTGTTTTGGATACCTAGTCTGAGGTGCTTCATTCAGCCCTGTGCACTGTAGGGGAGAGCAGAGCAGTCCATGGCACTGGCTTTTGTGTTGTGTTTCAGGGGGAAATTTCAGCAGCGTTGAGCTTCTGGGCACCTAAAGTTAATAATTCATTGAATCTGAGCTGAAACCTTTACTTGATCTGTAACTTGCAGAATTAACTTTGCCTTTGCATGCTGGTAGAAGAGCAGAATTGTCAGACTCAGTGATGGCTGAAAGGGCTGCACCGCCTTCCCGTGGTAGCTCATCGAGCTGTGCTTCCACATACCAAAGCTGAATTTATTTCTCTGTGCTGTTGGGTTTTTTTATTTTTATTTTTTCCCTACTAGTAATTTCTTCTTCACTGCCAGTTATAGGCAAAGTATGGAGAAATAGCCTCATTGTGAGCATTAATTGCAGAAGAACTCGAGACAAGTTTCTGGAGACCTTGGGATTTGAGAAGTGTCGCTTCAACTGGAGATTCACTGACCCTTTGGTTTTGTCCCTGTACTGCAGCACAGCACCTGGTAGTAATGTTCTTGCAGCTGGTTTAGGGCTGTATTGTCAAAAGAGACACTGAACCGATCCAGCTTCTAAAAGTCTCCTGCCCAAATTCCTATGGCATGAAGCTAGAGCCTTACTTGAGCTTTTCCATGATGTTGCATAATGAGTTGTGCATTTATTTCTACTTCTTAAAAATAAAACAGCTTCATTTTCTTGCTCTTGGGGTCTGGCAATCTTGTGAAATTTTAGTGAGGAATAACTACCTGGTAGGACCCACACATCTGAATTAATTTAAATTATCCATCTAGCTATTTCAGTATTAATGTGGATATATGTTCTGGAACAGTGCCTGCAGCGTAACCGTGCTTTTAAATGGGTACAAAATGTAAGTCAAAGGTGTCAGGAAATCTTTCTGAGGTTTGAAAGGAAATACCGTCAGCAGTGGACACAATTATTAGAGTACTGCTCATATGGTTCGCATTCATTATGGACATTCTTTTAGAAGCAGACTGTAACAAGCTCTGCCGCATTTTACATATTGACTGAAAGAAGTGTGGAAATAGAAGAGCGAAAGGAATCAGTATTGATCACCTCTTGGAGGAGAGGCTGAGGAATAAGGGAGAAAAATGTATTCTGGTAACCCTTCAAGTGTACTGCAAGTTCGTGCAGATCTGGTGTAGGGTCAGGCCTATATCGTTCTTGGTTAAAAAAAGGGGTTTGCTGTAATAAACTGAGATTTGAGGAAGTGGGATTTGCATATTAACTGTTTTCCAGCGAGGTTTGAAATGATGATTCAAGAAACAGGAATATGTTTTACCTTTCAAAGTCCATTGCCCTTTCCAGCTTATTGATACATCTTTTCTCTTCTGGGGGTTAATGCACTATTCTGTCTTCTGTAAGTCATTCAGAAGCATCTCTAAAGTTTAACTATGTACCGTTTCAGTGTTTTATTGGAATTTTCTTCATGTGCTTATAATCCACTTCTCCAAGCCTTGGGAGCCCTTCTGTGCATCTCGGGTGCAGATTCTTGTAGTCCGCCCCTTTCTCAGAGTCTTCTAGCGATGCTGGGTTCACTGTCTTATTCTGCTCCTGTTTTGAAACCACGTCCTGCTAAAGGAGTAATCTCCCGGTTTAGTGAGAGAGGGCCTTTCCCCTTCCTTCTTTCAGATCTTTCCTTACTACGTGTTCTGTGAGTCATGCAAACACACATGACTCAGTCTTCCTGCCACAAGATTAGAGTTTGGAAAATGTGTGCACTCGGATCATACAAAAACACAGCTATAATTTGATTCTTGTTTCTAAACTGTGCATTCCAAATACAATTCTGATGGCCCTTTTAAGCCAGAGCAGCAAGCATGTGTACACAGCCTTGAATTTTCATTCTAGCTATTTTATAATCCACATCAATGTCATCTCCTTTGACTTTCCTGTATGTGACTTCCCCGTATCGTTCCTTGAATTTTTAAGAGAATCTTTTTTCCAAGGATTTTGCGCCTTGCAGAGCACCAGCCACATCATTCGTGGTTAGCAAATACAAATTAACATTTATTGTTTTAATTTTATTTTTCCAGTCCATTTCACCACATAATTGTTGATTGCGTAATTATATCTGCTAGCTTTGCACGCATTTATTTGTATTCTAGTTAGGAGAAAGTTTGCTAACTGAAGTTTAGAAGACGTCATTTTCTGTGGGCAGTGTTACTGTTTCTTTTGGCTACTTTCTTTGCGTGGAACTGTACAAGGTACATTATTTTTGATTTTAAAACTATAAACACTACAATGTACAAAAATGATCTTAAAAAAACAGGGATACAATAACCTTGTTCTTTTTGAGAAGGAATCAGTTTTGAAAGTACACACTGAGAAATATTGAGTGAACCAGTAAGGACCTTGAGAGTTACTAACATGGTAAAGAAAGCTGAAAGATGCTCATTAAAGCAGCCTTGATTATGTCTGTAAAAGAAAGGGTATAATTAGATGTCCAGGAGGTCAGATGGCACTGTCATTGAATAGCTTTGAAAGTCATTGGTTTTCTTCCTGGAAATTGGTTTGCAACGGAGTTTACTGTGTCTTTGGACTTGGTGTTTTCAGTTTTCATTTCGCCACTGGCAGAGGGAGGGCAGTGATAAAGTTTCTGGAATTCAAGGGGTCCCCACTGGTTGAGTTCCTCCTTCCATGGCGCTGCAGGATCTCCTCACTGTAGGCTTCTGAAAGAGAGAGAGCTTATGTCGATCTCATTCGTATTAGATCTTGGGAGTAATTGAAATTAGTTTATCAAGGTCAGTATTTGATTATTTTACAGTGAGATTGCCGTTAGACTGCATTGCATCTCAGAAACAAAGGCAGGGCCCTTTGCAATTTTTAAAGGAGATCTGTGCTGTAATGAGTGTACGTTTTACTTTTCTGAATTCCTAATAAGCAATGTGAGCACTTTATTTTCTCTTTGCAAATGGAGGAGAAGAGAGACGGTGGCCTCTCTGGGAATACTATTTGTTGTCTCTCATGTTAAATTTTTAAACTATTTTGAAGAATGCTCTTCTTTTTGTTGTTTTAATTTCCTTACATCTCTCTCTATGTTATTCTCTGTGGTTGTAAAAGCAAATCTGTATTTGGGTTTTCTATATTTAATAAGCAAGGCTGCTGCACAGGAGATGAATCTGTGCATGAAACTTTCATTGAGAGCTTGGTATGAAAGCAGAGTCTTCAGAGCGTGTATAGCAAGTTGTCTGCCGTCTGAGGGAGAGCCCGTGTTGCAGTCTTGCTTTTTCTCTTCAGACTCCTCTGCACAGGCAGAACCACATCTTGTGGAATAAAGGTTGGACTTGCATGGTTGCTTCTCAGGACAGCTGGCCAGCCAGGTCAGAGGAAGAAGTTCCTCTGACATGTCAATTGCTAGAGTAGTAATTTCCAATTCCTTTCATTTTGAGGAAGGAAAGCAATGGTATTTAATCTCCAGAGACCACCAGAAACAGAATTCTTTAGTTTATGCTGCCTTTAAAGCTTTTGTTTCAAACCGCAAAAGCTCCAAAGGTAAAAATACTACCTACATTTCAGGTATCGACCAGCATCCCTCCGTAGAGCCACAAGAGAAGTGATATATGCTTTCCTTAGTTAACTTCTATATTCTTTCAGAAAGCGCTTCTGGATGCTGCTGAATAACTTGCTTTTTCTTGAAGGAATACAGAAAATCATGATGCCTTGATTTCATCCTGACACCAGCAAATATTATTGCACGGTTTTCTCTGGGGCATTGGCTCAAGACAGTCTTGAAAGAATGAGTGTCTATTACTTAATCACCAGGAATGCTTAATAGTTTTGTCACAAATGTTTTTCTTTTTGGAGGCTGTAAGTGTCTTTGCTGTCCTGCCACACTAGATATAGAATAGATGCCTTGATGAATTACCCAATGGGGATTCTGCTGCAGAAATTGGTGCTTGCTAAATCAAAATCAAAGCCTCTTTTTTTTGTCTCTTCTGGTCATTACAGTAAAGCTGGTTTTTAAATATGTCTGCTTACAAGTCTGGGATATGCACACATGGTTGCATGCAATTACTAGGGTTTGGAGGGCTTTTTGCCACAAAATAATATGATGATGCAGATGTTCTGATGCCGTTCTTTAAAACAGTTGGTTGCAGATCTGATGGTGAAAGATGATCAGCAGCTAGCATATATCATCATCTTCTGATCCAAACAGGTTCCTTTGGGAATCAGCTGTACTGTTTCAGTATGTTGTAATTAAATTGAGTGCTGTTTAGGTGTCAGAAATTACTTTATAATGCAGGATAATGGACTTAAATAGACTTATTTGCACAATGCAAATCATAATCTAGCAAATTACCCTTAAAGGCTATATATTAAGAAACAAAACAAGCCCCCCAATATTCAGGGGGAAGAGAAAAAGGAAAAAAATTGGTCTGATTTCTGACTCAGTCCCTAAGACATCCTTGCATTAGAGTCTATCTAGACTTAATAGATGCTAGAATAATGCCTGTTATTTGTGAATAACAGTCGTAAAGTGCTTTGTTTGAAAGAAAAGGTAATTATTTTTTATTTTAGTTAGGATTGGATGGGTGGGGGGAAATGCCTGTCAACCAGATCTTTAATACTTGGAAAAATCCTTCTTACACATGCAACAGCTAACTCGCGTAACCAGCTCTTGTGAGGTTTTGAGCAATGTTAATTCCCAGAAAAGTTCATGTGAGTTGTGAGTACTCAACATCTTGCAGAATTAGACTGTATTTATGAGAAAGCTAATGTTGTTAGGAAAATAATGGATTTACATGCATAGTGAGAGCTGTTTGTAAATCAGCAGGTGGTTTCTAAAATACCAGAAATTAGCAAAATGTTTACTGATGTGATTTCTTTCTGAAAAACAAACGTGTTTAAAAACACTTGAACATTAAAACTTCAAATGAGAAAAGCTTATTTGCTTTTCTTCAGCCATCTCAAGTCTTTCTTATTTGTGGTTTGAATGTGCAGACTCTTCATTTTCAGTCTTGAGGACCTCATTTTATCTTTTGAAGGGCCCAGTAGGAGGGAAAAAAAAGAAAGTAATTTTCTTGCCAACTATATATTTCAATAGAAGGCATATTTCTATGAACAGATAGGAAAAATTCAGGTGATACCAGAAAAATCTGTGTTAGTTTTGTATGCGTATGCAACATACTTCCATACAGAATACTAGATTACATTTCTCTTTAGTCATATAAAACCTGCTTGGGACTGAATTCGTTGGTAATGCGAGGCAGTATTAAAATACTACACTTCTTTAGAATCATACGTACTTTAGAATCACAGGTCCAAGCAATTCTTTAGTCATAAAAGTCAAATAATGTCATATCTCTAATTAAAAAAAAAAAAAAAATCAAAATCCTGGAAACTAATTTGCCTGTCTGCCATTTTCGTACTGTTGATTTAAAATTAAACCCTGCCCCCTACCCTATAAATGGCTGTTGAACTGTGTACGTCTTCTCTGAAAAGGTTTCCAGTGTGGTGAAAAAAGGAATTCAGTTCCAAGATCTGAAATCCAGTTTCCTCTGTTTTATTTGGTTACACAGAAAATCTTACCCTTTGCCGCTGCCCCCCAGTTCTTCATTCGCCAATAGTACTGAGGGGGAAATTTGTGCCGCGCTACTTATACATAATTTAAAACAATTGCGTGAGCTTTAAACCCCAAGTCTTTCTTCATCTATCATTTATCTCATGATGTTATCTTTTGTACTCGGTACCCTTCAGTAAGCACAGCCTGACACGTCTTGTGGCCTTTACCTTCTGCGATAAAAAAGATTGAAAAGCTGGTTGGCACCACCTGGTGAAGATGAGGCAACCCTGGAGAACTGTGCTTCGGGAGCAGGTGACTGATGCTAAGAAATGTGCCAGTCTAGGGACACAGCTGAAGGGTTGTAGTAGGGAAGGGGGAAGGGAAGGGAAGAGAAAAAAAAAGAGCAGGAACATTAATACATCTTCCTGAGGTTTGATGGGACATATACTGCCTACTGTTCCATCTGGTGCTTATGATAGCATGGCATATTAGCATGCTGCAAGTTCATAATGTATTCAGGGCGAGAAAACACCACTTGCATACCAATTGAGGCGTCCTCTTTCTCGGAGCTGCCTTTGAATTTCAATGATGTTTATGCCTCCTAAGCCATGACTGAACCGAGCGTTTCCGCTCATGGAGGAATAACAGCAGTGAGGGACTCTGGCTCATGTGGGTTTTCTTTCTCCTCTCTTTTTATTTTTCTCCTTTTTTTTTGGTTCTTTTCTTCCTCCTTTCTCCTCCCAATTTATTTTGTTTGGGGAAGCTTAAAGGCAGGTTGAGGTTTTGGACTAGCTAATTACATAGCTTCTGTTAATATTACATTAACTTCTTTTTAAGGTTGTAGTCTATTGTCTTTTTGCTTATCTCAAAATGCTTAAATGTTCTTTTTATGACATTTTGATGAAATTGCTCTAAAAGCAGTGTCATGAAGCGTTTAAAAAATAGCACGTTGCAATTCTGCTTTATATTCAGATTTCCTGTGTTGCTAAATTAATGAACAAACAATACCCTGAATTCCGCATTTCATGGCAAATTATTTGGGCCCTGCATCTTCAAAGACTTCATTTTAACTTCAAGTGTGCTACCATAATAGGATAAGTATCTGAAGTTGAGCAGGTATGTAAGTCTTTGTAGGAGTGAGGTCTTTTTATCGATCTCTTGCAGGAAATGTACTGATATGTTCGTTTTATTTCTCCCTACCGTGTCCTCTTTGAAACTCTGATTCAAACAAGATTGACACTTGACTGGAGACAATCTCGAAACTGTGCTGTAGAAACTCTCCACTGCACATTTTGTTTCTGAACTTGTCAAAGATTCTGATCCTTTTATGGCTCAGTGCTGTGAATCGCTCTGCAGCCCTCCTTCCAGTAGGTTTTGAAAGTGTGAAGTTTACACACAGGATAGGGTATTTGATGTGGGATTTTCAAGTGCCTGGAGTAATACATGAGTACTAGTCACATGTGCCTTTTTTGGTGACTGTGCTTCTAAACTGCTTCATGTGTTTTGAAAGTCCTACCCCAAAAAAGGCGACTAAGCTTGCTGCTTGAAGAGGGAAGAATATTAAAACAGTATCTCTAGTACAGACCCGCTAAATGAATGCATTTGGTATCTAGTCCTCTACCTGCACAGCTGGACTCTTGCTCCTGCCCAGAACAGACTGCGGTTTGAGGCTTTAGCCTAATCTTTAATTCGTATGACTGTCATGCTAATATAACTTTAATAAAAATGTACTAGGTAGCACTTTGAACTCCTTCACTCTAATTTAGTATTAATCTGCTTGATTACTAGGAAAGAAAAGATCTTGCTATAGTTGTGATCCTTTCTTTCAAATATATCCAGCCATGACTTTTATAAATACATATTTTCAGAGAGTCATTTAGCCACTCTTGGCTGGGTAAGAAATGAAAAATGCATTAGTCATCTTGACAAAGAATAAATTGACTTCTTTTGGTTCACTATCTGAATATCTGTTGTCTGATGGCTTAAGAACATTCCTTGTTTATTGATAGTGCATTTAGACCTAGATATTAATGTCTTGGCTTAAATGCTAATTAGTTTTTTTCTTAATACATTCAGGAAGGCTAATGTTACTGAATAGGAATGTGGAGGAGGTAGTGTGGGTAATTCAAGCAAGTTTAGTCAGCACTTACAAGATTCTTGAAATGTTTCTTGATGTCCTACAGTACTGTTAACATCTGCACGGCTTGTGAGAAGAGCCACATTTATTACAGCTGTATGCTAGCTAGAATGCAAAAGAAAAGGGGGGGATCAGAGTTAAGAATGAAGCAGCTGGCTTTCAGTACAGAGATTTATCATTTTGCTCTCATTACAGACCGACAATAAACTCTACTTGGACTCTTTTGCATCAGCTTCTTTGAGATGGCAGGTTGAAGGCTTGGGAATTTAGCTATCAGTAAATACAGTCCAGCAAAATACACACAGTTTAAAAGAAAACAAAGCTTTTAGATAAATAATCACAAGTGAAGTTCAGCGTTTCGAGGAGCTGTTCCAGTGTGACATAACATAATGCAGAGCATGCGTTTAAAGTCTACATTTAAGTTGGTAAAAAAAAGAGAAAGATAGATTGTTTTAAACAATAAGAAAAAGAAACAGAAGAAGTGGGGGAGTAATAAATGAGAAGGCTGCTGGTTCCCTGCAGAACCAAGGAGGTCATACAGTTTCTCATCCCCATTCTTATTGGGGTATGGGGTCGCTGGAGGAAAGGAAGGTATGTCGAGAGACTCCTGAGATCCCAGGTCTGACTGAACAGTGTTATAGTACCTTGGTATGTTTGTTTTACCTCTCCTTTTCTCTCTTTTTGTGCTAGAAGAAAAAGCGAGGGAGGAACAATCAGTATCAGAATCCCATTTTCTGTTTCACTCCTTCCTGTAAAAAATCACATCCATGTTTCCAGAGTATTTTTTTTCAAGTTTGGTTCCCCCCTCACCCATTTCTTTCTCAGCCATTGAGACGGATTTAAACCCAAGCTATGCCAATATCGTAGCTATTTGTAAGTTGTCACAATCTTTGTTCGTTTGAATTAAGATAAAAGATTTTTATAGTTCCGTTTCCTCATTTATCTATTTGGTATGAATGAAAGCTGGTATTTCTTTTGTTTCCTCTGGTTAATGTAGCTTGGTATGCTTGCTCCTACCTTTTTTCTCTGCACATTTTAAGTGAACCTATTCTGGTTTTGCTCAGTTAACTTCTTTACAACATGCCCAAGCCATTCACAGTGGGAGTGCCAGGATCTGTTTCTGTGTCTCCTACTGTTTCTTAACAACCTCAGCAACTGAGGAAGCTGCACGTCTACGCTCCTGTCCTTTATTGCTCTCCTTAAATGGTGGTTCCGAATAATTTTCTAATATTTGCTAACACAAAATCTATTGCCTGTTCACTTATAGCGAAAGCACAAACAGCTACCCATTAAGAAACAGGTCCAATAAGGACTGTTGTGATGAAGAGCATCCTCTTGTTGCAAGAACTCTTTTAAAGAGTTGGTTGAGGTATCTTTATCTACTTGCACATTTCTGCTGTTCATACTGTGATCTATAGCAAAAGTCCACTCTGATAACCTACTATGCTTTTTATCCCTTCTAACCTTAGACTTTTCGCTGTTACACTCATCATCATTTAATTATAGCATGTGGCATTGTAAGAGCTCTAACATATAATTACTGCCTCCTCTTCTTTCCATTCTCCTGACACCAGAGCACAAGCAAAAGCAAATTTTTTAACATTTCAGTTATGAAAACGACTGCATTTCATTCATCAGTGTTCACCACCTCATACCTTTTGAAGCGATGATTTTAGTTTCTGAAAGTTTATTTCCACTTAGTCTTGTGGAAACACATTTTACCTTAATTTTGTGCAGATTGTTGGCATTGAACAGAATTATGTGCAAAACTGAGTAGCTCTGTAAGTCAGGGCTCATAATCACCTTTGGAAATGACCTGTTAAGTTTCTAATAGGTCATTTGTATGCACAGTTACTGAAGCTACTTGCTCTGTGGCAATAATTATGAAAAAGATAATGGATAGGAACTCATTTGGGGACTATTCTTCTTGTTAACTGTTTAGCATTTCATCCAGGTACTCTTATGTTCTCGGGTTTTAGATTTCCTTTCATAATTCCAGAATTTGCCTTGGATAGTTGCAGTTCAGCAGTTCTTTATTTCTTCATATCCCAAACAGTTTAAAGCCTACCAGACAACTACTGATGTGTTTTACATCTTCCAAGTGAAGACCATAAAGAAGCATGTCCTCACAGGAGATCCCAGTGCAGTCTCTCTATGCTTTTGAATTGTCTACGCCATTGGGATTTAGCTTTCTTAATACATATGTGGTGCCAGAAGGATGTTTATAAAGATCTATGTGAGCTGCCCTAGTATTTTTTTCCTTTATTTCTGCCCTGCTTGCCATTTGAGCTCTCTGACTAATTATAGAAAGAAAATACCAGTTTTTGTTTGGTTCTCTGTGTTTTGGTGCAAAAAAGAAATGGTGTTAAATTTGGCGGGCTATTTTCAAATTCACGTATCATCACATGGCTATAGCTGTGTGAGCACAATCTGGGTTCCTATGGCTGGATATAGTGTGTGATTGTAGGCATGCTGCTCTCTGATGTCCTGCCTGCTGCAATTTCGCTCTTTAAGTATTTAATATAGAAAGCCATCTCCAAAACAGGATGGGGAGCGGGGGGGCATGTGTGTAAGTTAAGGGCGGGGGGGCGCGGAAATATCTGACTTGTTTGGCTGGGGTAGACAGGTGACAATAGGAGGCACTGAAACTCGTCTTCTGTTACAGCCAGTACTGCCCATTTATTCTTTTGAGGAAGAGATGTTTATAGCCAAAATTTAGAGAAAAATACTTAGTATTATGTTTGGTACTGTGGAAACGGAATAGTACATACTGACGTATGCATACACAGTATCATAAGCTTTCCTTCCTATATCGCATGGCTGAGGTTAACTTTTGATACTGGAAAGAACTTTTCTTAAAGCATCTCCCTTTGACTTTCTGAGTACCTTGCCATGTATTTTGAATTTTCCGCACGGAAAGGCAGTTTTTCCCGTGCGGCTGCACAATATCGGCTCCCTCTCGTGGTCAGCAGTCACCTGTAAAAATTTCCAGCGACTGTTCGCCCAGGCGTGCTCCCAGCCGGCCTGTGTTTCTGGCCGCGTACCTTTTTATCTGACACTCCAGTGCTGCCAGCGAACGCTGAAGATGCTTCCTGGGGCTGTTGCCACCCCCTGGGAAGGGTCTGCCCCGCTGCCCTCTCAGCCACCCGCTGCGTTTCTTTCCTCCTGTTGAATCTTCTTCCCTTTCTCATAAAAATGGCTCCTCTTCTGGTTAATCCGCTTCTCAGTGAAGTAAAGTGTATACATCCAAGTAGATCCAAAGCCAAATGTAGGGTGTTTCCATAGCACAGAGACAGTTAAATCTGCTTTTCATAAGGGTACAAGAAAACTTACCATATTACCAAGGGTTAAGTGCATCCACGTTGAACATTCAGAGTTCAAATGCATCAGGCTTCTTTACTTTGTCAATATTTCTCTTGCACTTGTAGCATTGAGTGGTTTCTCTCTGGTGTCTGACTTCTCGCCCTGCAGTTTCCCCTCCGTTTAACACTCCCTTCAGTGTAATTGAAGACTATTTCTTACAATTTTCTAAAGCAGAATGTAAAAAAACCCAATAAATCACAGTAAGTATTTTTATATACAGAATCAAGTAAGTAAAACTTGATTAAATATGTGTATAAGTGTGCGTGCACATACACGCACGTGCACACATACATGCACATAGATAGAAGTAAGCCACGGAAGCTGCACTGATCCACAAAGGTCAATATTAAATTTCTGTGTTGGAGTAGTGGGTTTAGCTGGCTTGATGAAAATGAGGTTCTATAAATATAAAAACCTTTTTTTATGTATTTGTTGGGAAAAAAAAAGAATACATTTAATTTGAGTCTGCTGGGCATGAAATAAAGCATGTTTTTTACAACTGTCAAGCATGGCAATGCTATGATACCTGAAATTGTTTTAATATTTTCCTTATATCTTATGGATTCAGCTTTTTGATTTTTTTTTTTTTTTTTTGTGTTACGGTCTGATATTTAAAATTCAAAACAAAGGGAAGATACTTTAAAAGAAGGAAGTTTTAAGTTTTATTGTGCAAGGCTAAGACTGCTGTGATGCTTTAAGGTCTAGAAACGTTGTGTGTAATTATATGCCCCTGTGAGTGGTCTCATTACTTTACCTACAGCTGTTTTCAGTATCTATAGTTAAGCACATATTCCGGAGTGTTTCTGGGGCTGGGGTCTGCAAGGCTAACCCAGCACCTCTCTTCCTGGGTGAGCTAACCTGATTTCTGTGCCAACGTGAATTTGTGTGAATTCATTGGCTTCAGAAGGGGGTTTAATCCGGTTTTGCATTTGTTAGTCTGGTTTTACATGACATACACAAGTTTCTTCCTTTCCCTCTTCCTTTACATGCTTATATTATTTCATATTAACATTTAAATATGCATGTGATATATTAGGCGAGACCATTGATTTGAAATATGCTTTTGTTTTTGCTAATGGTAACATTTGTTTTGCTTGTGAGCTTATTTGTCGATAAGTAATACTACCTCATCTAAGAAAGTATTTGAGATGGAGGGTCTTAACTTTGTGTGAAGTTTCTGAGACTCTCTTTCCCCCTTCCCACCTCCCCACTGCTGCTTTCAGGTGCGATCCAGTGTCCAAAATAAAAGACAGTTGGTGTGACATGCAGCATGGAGGAGGAGCTGACTTGTAACTAATAATGAGTATTTTCTCTCACTCTGTCTAGACAGTCAGTCATGTAAACACAAGATGTCTTTAATGGCATCATCTGATGATGTGAAATGATAGTCTTCCAAAGTGTGTATTTCCACAAATGCCGAAGTACTGATTAGGATAATAAATTGCACTACTTGAAGATTGTCAGTGTATAATACCGAGATAGGGGAAATACCGAGATAGGGGAAAAGCCTACAGTTTCACTTTTCTGTCGCTGGTAGCGGCAGTAAGTAACAGTGGCATCACCTGGGTGAGGGTTTCTGGGGAAGTATGTTTCATTATATATTTTTCATTGGTGGATTAATACTTGTTTTGGCTGGCTGAATAGAAACCAAGGACTTAGTATGCCTGGCAACTGAGGATCACCGATTCTCATGTACACCAGCCGCGCTGCTAGAGCAGTCTGAACGCCTCTGGTTCTCACGAGGCAAAGGAACTAGATCTATACGGGAATATTTATACCATCTGACTTAGCAGCCTTAGGAATTAATAAATTAGAGGCTCTAACTCTTCTTTTCACTAATTATGTGGGGAGTCTAGTCTGTCAATTTAGCTATCTGCATTAGATGGCAGAAATTAGCAGCCTTCCTCGGACTGGACTGGTACTTGCTGGAGAGGGAGTTTGGCTGCCCGTGCTTTCTGTCTTATGGGTAAGGTCTTGCTCCCCAGGCCTGCGCATCTGGCCTAACAGAACAAACTTTTCATTGTTTGAAATATCTCTGGGAGGAATTGCGTTCTTGGGTGGGTAAAATGGCGCAATCTGATAGAGCGGGGATTTGGGAACTTGATCCACGAGGTGAGGAGGAGCAGTCTGTCCCAGACTGGCCAACACCACTCCACACCTTAGAGGGTCTTGACTTGTCCATGACAAATTCCACAGTTTAAAACCAAGTAAAGCCAGATGTATATCCATTACCTTCTCAGTAGTCCCTATGTCATCCTTTCAGATGTATAACCATGGAAAATATCACCTCCTACACCCATGTTTGATTCTTTTTGAGCCTAAAGGACTTCTGGCGTGTTTTATAAACATAAGCGATGCCTTTTAAAAGTACAGCCATAATAACTTTTTTGCTGGCAGAGTAATTTAATACCTAAAGTTGCCCTGAATCTAAAAAAGTTATTTTAGATTATTTTATCTAGTCTGTATTGGAGACTTCAGTTCTAGTTAAATCTAATGGAATACTGGTATCAGTACTCTCTTAGGACTTTTCTAAAATGGGTACAACTATGCTTTACATTTTGTGTAAGTGCATTAAAAATAAAGGAGTTCATCTTTATTTTGCTTCAGACTTTTAGCTGTGTGTTACAAACTATTTACTGTTAATTTAGGACCATACAAACTTTGGATTAAAAACATAAATATGCTTCTGGAGAGCAAGTTTGGAAATTTTAATTGGCGTTGGGAGAGAAAATGTTCTTATTTCTGGTGGGAAGGACATGTGCTATGTGTGGTTGAGTACATAGGAGCAT
This sequence comes from Fulmarus glacialis, assembly GCF_000690835.1. Taxonomy (NCBI): domain Eukaryota; kingdom Metazoa; phylum Chordata; class Aves; order Procellariiformes; family Procellariidae; genus Fulmarus; species Fulmarus glacialis. The sequence continues at coordinate 47,637 of NW_009204981.1, forward strand.
ACAAACAATACCAATTTGATGCTTATGGCATTTGAGTTTCTTAGATATCAGTCTAACTTCATCTGTAGTTCGTCAGATAACATGCAATCTTGACAAGGGTGGGTCTTCCAGAGAAGATGGTACAGAAAGGAAACGAATTACTGGTCGGGGAGCCTTTGGGAAGCCGCATCCGAAAACACCCTGTGGTTTCCTCTATAAGTACAGGAGAAGTGAAGGGGGCGATTGCTAATGCAGAGGGGTTGTCACCTCCTTAGCTCCCCATAGAGGAAGCCAGGGACAGGGTTTGGCCAGCGGTTGCTCTGGTTGTTCTTCAGTTCTTCATGCTGGAGGCAGCGGGCACCTCTTCTTCACTTTACTCTAGCCTCAACATTCACTGAGCTGGTTTTGGAATAGCAGTTCCTGTGACGTGAAAGACAACCACTCAAAACACACAGTTCCTGTGACGTGAAAGACAACCACTCAAAACACACAGTTCCTAGTTTGGTAGCTTGTCAACAAAATGAAGTAGAAAAGATCCAGAAAACAATGTAAACAGGAAAATAGTATTTCGATAATGATTGTGGGACTATTTGCGTATTAACTGCATTAGTTATGTATACATAGAGGCATTTTCATGATGCTTGGTGGGATATTTAGAATAAATCTGCATTGTCTTCGCCTTCATTACAGGCCAACTGGTACGTATTCAGCCATGAGAAGGGAACTTTTAGATTTTATTTTCTGGGGGCTTATGGAAACTTAGGGCAGCTGCCACAATTTGACCCTTAATTTTGTTTGTCTGTTCTTGCTAAAGTATTTCATAAACCGTTATGGTGGTAGTAGATACAGATTTAGAATGTATTCTTCTTCCCTAAAGAATTTTGTATGTTCAAGTGATTTTACATGGTAAAATTTGCAAAGCTAGGAAGGGGGAAGGAGAAAAAGTCATTTAAAATTCTGACAGGAGTCAGTTTTTAATTATTAAATGACTGAAGGTGAATTTATGATAGTTTTGAAACTGTGAAAACATGTCAGATTGTTAAATGAGAGGAAAAAGATTATTTTTCTAATTTTTTTTCCTCTTTTAAAATGAAATTGTATGGTAAGACAAGTTTATTTCTTTCAGAAGAAAATAATATGTTCAAGCAAAGCCAAGCCATAACATTTTTGTCTCAACTCTGAGACTGAACTCATGCATTGCTTATTTTATACTATGTGTAACTATCTAGCCTTCAGCTGCTAAGCCATGAGCGCGGAACACTTATTTTTTTGCCAGTCAGAACCTCTCACCCCAGAGAACAGAAACGAAAGAGAGTGCTTCTGCATTTTTGGTTCGTTGTCATGACGGTAGGACCAGCCAAGGTACCATTATGGATGAAGAACATGACGCAAAGCATTGTCAGTCATTCACCTACTTTACATCATCCTCAAGCTCTTCCTACCAAAACCAGGAGACAGTAGCACAAAAATCCCTTTCAGCTTTTGGGAGACAGAGTGGAGATTGCATTACTCTCAAGGCTTTTTTTAGCACATCTGAAGAAAGCTCTGATAACTTGGCCTGAGATAACTTCAGTAAACTCCCAGGATGCAGAATTTCTTCTAGCTCCTGCGTATTAAATGAGAAGAAATGGGTAAACTGAGTGTGCTTTCATTTATTCTGAAGAATAGCTGGTGATATGAAATGTTCAACTATCTGAGCAGAGGAGAACCAAGATAAGACTCCAGCGAAGTTGTGATATTGCTCTTGCAAAAGGGTCATCTTCAGTATGTGAGCTTCGTACCTGGCACGCTAAAGGGGCGGTGAAACATTAGTCGTCTTGAAAACTTTGCTGTGCATGTCCATCACTTGCCCCACACGTATACTCATTCCTGGTGGATATAACTTGCAGGGGTAATGTTTTGTGACAAAAGATGGAGTCTGAGTGTCTGAGGTGCTTTCTGATACTGCCCTTCTGCAAACCACCTAGGGGAGTAAAAGTTCTCCACTGGGGAACTGGAAACCGGGTGATGTTTTCTTTCTAGGCCAATAACATGACTGCATCTGGTGCTGACAGAAAGTTATGTCTATATTATGCCTGTTTGAGGTCAGTTGTTTATAGCACAAATATATCCGTTACGTTTAGGTCCTTGTTTATTCATTAAGAAAAAGTCAGAAGGGCCAAGAGACGAATGGAATGAAGACTGGACCGGTCTCAAACAAGTCCCAGGCATGCTTGGCTGGGAGAGGGTCTGCAGCGGTGTCGTCCAAATGTCGTGTTTTATGGCTGCATCATAGGACTTCCAGGTGTGCGGTGCACAGGGTGGGTAGGCTTTACCATATATATCGGGCGAATACCGTGCATTCTCGAACGAGTCCTTTTCAACCAAGGCAGATACCTTGTAGTATTGCCCTGCTCTGCGTAGTGGCAGGTCTGAGAGTTGGGAGTTGTGGGTCTCCACAAATGCTGCCTTGTAATGGTGCTGCATGACTTGGCCAAATCTGAAGGAGGGAAGGTTCTTTACTGACTGTAGTGCGATAGCATTATGGATGAAAGAGCTATGTAATTTGTCCTCTTAGATGGGCTTGTGGGTTTCTGTCGCCCAGTTCATCACTACTGTGACTCACAACCTGTAGTTACCTGCTTGCAAATTCCATGCTATCCCGCTTAAAATAATCAAAATTAGTCCAATGCCATCTAGGTAACCATCATCAGTATTAAATCCCACAGATTTAGGTCTCAGTTCATATAAATTGGGTGGTGGAGGCGGGTTCTAATCCCGTGTGTCATATGCGGGGTTTGTTCTTTCTGTGAGTTTAAAGGAAACAAGACAATGGGCTCTTTTAATTTAGCAGTTTTTATTTTTATTTTTAACATGTTGGCACAGAAGTAGTAAGTACTGTACAATCAATATAGAGCGTCTTTTAAGAATCTTTCATGCCTGAATATACATCTGGAACTGTTTGCACTAACTAAAAGTAAAATAAATGCCACAGCGTATTATACCGTACTTTTTTTCATTTAAAAAAGGAAATTGAAAACACACCACTCCTAGAAATGCTTGACATTGAATTGGCTATTGAAATGGTATCAGTAAAGTATTTATATATTCCATATTTTGTTCCATACATCAGCTTTCCTTGATGCGTTAAACTTGGCAGGGTGCCACATGAGCTGAAATGTTGCCATATATGAAAGACTGCCTTGTTTTAAAAATGGACTAAATCTCTTAGGGTACAGGAAGTAAAGTAAATCAGTTTGAATACATGCACATCTCTCTTTGCCCCTGCTCCTGCCTGTTCCCTATTTGTCTTCAGAAGCTGGCTGTGCTTACGGTAAATATCAGTGTTCACCTAACAGCTAAATATAGTGGTAAAAATAACTCCTACCATAAAAACTGAATGAATGACAAGAACAGTATAGTTTCATGAACCAGGAAATCCACAGAAGAAATATCATGATTTAAAGTTGGTTTTACAACATTCTTTAATTTAAAATGGAGCAAAATACTTCTGTGGTAAAATCACAGTTCTTCATTCTATGCTGTAAAAGAGATTCAAGAATGTATATTTCAAACTGTTTGGTGTTTTTTTTTTTTTTTAAATAAAAAATATAATCCAAAGCAAATGCAATAGATCTCTGCATACTTGAAACATATTTTCTGAATTTATTCTAAGTCTCTCACTGCACCAGAAGGTTGTGTGTATGGATTAGGACTAGACCATTATTTCACCATCTAGCTCCATCCTGAATTGATTGCAGCGAACACTGCAGAATGAATTGCAGATGTCTCCTTTTCCCTCCGGTTTGGAGGACCTCTGGTTTCAGCCCCATTTGATCTGAACTGGGCTAAGGAGTTGCAAGTCTGTCACTGTTTAGAGGGATTTGGTGGAAGAAACCTTTGCACCTGAAAGAAGTTACTCTCTCTGTAATACACAGCCTGTGCTCTGAAACGTGTGGTGCTGTGGGGTACTGCCTGTATGAAACTTTCTGGTGTGTCCCTGCTAATTCAGGATTATTGTTTGAAATGTCAGAGACCAACAGAGAAAAAAAAAAATCAGAACTAGCTTTGCAAATGGGGAGTTTGGTTTGACACAAAAGCATAAAAATGTTTTTGAATTCAAGAAATTAAGCAATTTTAAGAAATCGTTTTCCTTAAAGTTATTCCAAATTTCAGGCAAAGTTCAATGTATTATAAAACCGGAGCAAATGTACATGAAATCTTACACAGGCAGGTTTTCACATGTAAAAAATAGAGTTTTTCCTCTTGAGGAATTCTTTCTTCCCCTCCCAAACCCTCATCACCTCTGAATGTACAGATAGCAGAATATCCACAGAGAGTTTGTAGGAAAAAACGTCTATACGTAAAAGCCCTCATGGAATAACATGGTTTAGGGGAAACTTGGCTCGTGAACATGATTTAAATACTATTTTGCCTTTAGCTTTCATATCAGGCTATTTTTCAACAATTAGAGTAAAATGTGTTGGTTGTTGGGTTTGGTTTGTTTGGGTTTTTTTTTAAATTAAAAAAAATAAATAATGATTTGTAGAAGGGAGTTCTAGGCTAAGTATCAGGCACTACAAGCTTTAGGAGTTCAGATCACAAGAACTGGTAACGCTTTTCTCAGCGGTGGCTCTGTTTTGTGCTCCATCACCCCTCCACCCCCTGAGAGATCTACCTCTTAAAAACAGAGCTGCTGAGGTTCTCCAGGGTTGTGGGTGGTGGGACGGTGGTGGGTGCTCCCAGCCCCATAGCTGCCTCGGAGGTTAGGGAACCAGCTGGAGAGGCAAGGAACAGGTAAATATTAGCAGTAAGAGCAGAATGGCTCCTGCAGGAGTTTTGCTATTAAAGAGGGTGGAAAAGTGGGATGTAAAGGCTGTTCTCCTGGGCGGTGTGGTGGTGGAAGCCCAGGAGAACACATGGAAGAACTTTGCATTTTGCATTGTACTTCTTCAAAGGCCCCTTTCCCCGCCCCCGCCAAGGAGAGTCTCTGCTCTGACAAGATAATCTTGCACCCTGGTTAGAAGTGTTTTGAGGTGTGCTTGGAAGGAGCCTTATATCTCCTTACAGAAGGCAGGGCTAGGGAACTTATGGACAACCAGAGATAAATCTGCCTGCAATCATACATTAGCAGAGTGGGGTTTAGGGCTTTGCAAGGGGGAGAGAGAGGTTAAGCAAAGGTAAGTGGCCTGTAGAGGGTTTTTTTTTTTACCCCCAAGAGGTCCAAAGAAAGGTAATTAGGAAAATCAAGCCTAATGTCATTGGATTTATAAAAGAAGTACAGAGGTCTGTGGATAATTTCAGCGATCTGCAAACCGGGTGGCAGACACTGTTCGAGGGAGTAAAAACCAGTTGGATCGCAGTAGAATGGCAATCTGAAATTGGAGGGCAAAACCAACACACTATTTCCCACTACCGTGTTCAATTTAAGTAACAAAACATTGCCAGCTTTTTGGGAAAGCCTCCCCCCTTCAATCTGAGCGCGTTTCTGATCAAACCTGAACTTTGAAATGCAGCAAAGGAGGGGAGCAGGAGCCGTGCAGTTGGTTACAGGCTCGGGATCGCTTTTAGTTATCAACAGCTGAATTGGAGGATACAGGCTGTGCCTGCTTGCTGCGAGCAGCAGACTGTTAGAGGAGTTCGATTTCTCTCACTCCTTCTTCCACCCACCTCCATCTCCTCTGTGCCTGTGTCTGCGCTCCCACATGCTTCAAATCTGTGTACCTGGACTGCCTTCCTTAACAGTTCAATGTGAGTGTTAGCAGAATGAAAACCAGATGGACTAGCAGTTCCCACTGTTATCTCCCCACCAGCTCTGGCAAGCCTCCCTTTCTCTCTCCTTTCTTGGCATGGCAGAAATATTTGCCTTTATTTAGGAGGGCTTGGGCTCACTGCTGTGCCTCTTTCC
>NW_009204981.1:53521-61021 GCF_000690835.1 Fulmarus glacialis
AGTTATTCCCTTGTTGCTGAGGTTGGTTGAGGTGAGTGCAAGATGAATTCGGCTATTAAGGAAGCAATTAACATTTCAAGACGAGTTTTCATAGTTCTTTATATTAAATGAATGGCTTGTTGAATATATAGATTAAACTGTTTTAGTATAGCGATATGGAAAGGAAATTTGTATAGAATATGTTTAAAAACTTGCTTTTGTTTTATTCCCTTGTTGCTGAGGTTGGTTGAGGTGAGTGCAAGATGAATTCGGCTATTAAGGAAGCAATTAACATTTCAAGACGAGTTTTCATAGTTCTTTATATTAAATGAATGGCTTGTTGAATATATAGATTAAACTGTTTTAGTATAGCGATATGGAAAGGAAATTTGTATAGAATATGTTTAAAAACTTGCTTTTGTTTTCCAGCATGTAATAATTTACGGTTGCTTGATTTGCAGATCAAACCTCACCTGTCTGTGTAGCAGCCTTAATATTTAAGCTAATCATTTTGGATACTGTTCCCTAAAAAAAGCTGAGGTTTGCTACCCTTAGATCAACACTACAAATCCTATAATACCATATCTGTATTCCCTTCATCCTGTTCTGGGGGTGTTTCACTGCTCATCTGCCCCAAACTTGTCTCTAAATTCTATATGAAATGACTCCCTTTTCCTGAGAACTGAAGCATCGTCTGTAGGCACTTCTACAAAGAGTGAAGATGGCTTCTATAATTGCAGTACCTAACACACTGCGTCTCTGGGACGTACTTCCTCAGTTTCCTCGGTTTCAGACAGCTAAAGACTGGTCTCTATTATGGGCTGTTAATTTTTGTGGTGGTGGGGGTTGTTTGTTTGTTTTGGTTTTTTACGTTCTGATAATTAAGTGTTCTGAAAATTAAGTGTTTTGAGGCTCTTTTAAACTTACCCTTCCTTTGTTAAATGTGTCCATTGCATTTAATTTCTGTTATTGTCTCTCAGGGCAAATTCTAGATATGATTTTTTGGTTGAAGTTTGTATGTTGTTAGTCAGAACAAGCAAAGCACGTTGCAAAGTGGAGTGACAGAATTTATGGAATGTGGCAGACTTTGATATTGTCTTGAATTCAAACCACAGACTTAGAGATGCTTACCCATTAGCAGCGACACTTCCTTGCTTTGCAAAATAGTTTAATGAGCTCAGAAGACTTGTGTAGGACTGCATATAAAATAAATAACCCCGACCCCCCAGAGAAGGGATGGAACAATTTAACTTATGCCCATTAAAAGCTAAATTTGATCTTGCTCATCTTTACTCAAGATGGCTCGCTAAACTCCTGGCATGAGTAAGGAAGCCTTAACTTTTCTTTCAGTTGGTAAATGTTGTCACGTTTTGCCCATTCTCGATAAATGAAACATAAGGGGTTGGGGTGAGTTTTTAAAAAATTTTAACATAGAGGTATCCAAAAAGATGTTGGAAAAAGAAGATATTTCTGTAACTTCTGTATCAAATATCTTGCATCTTTAGTTGCGAGAGAACTGTTAGGTTTTCTGCCTGGTTTTGCCTTTTGTTTGTTTTGGTTTTTTGGGGAGGTATGTTTCTACTTATCTTGCAGGTTTTGAACGTTAAAGTTGTTCTTAATGTGTGAAGGTGCAAACTGAAATGCTTTTGGAAAAAAAATGGTATGTATGTGTGACGATTGACTTACCATTTTGGCATGTTGTGTTCATTTTTCTGGTGAATGTAAGAATATCCAAGGGCAGGGTGGTAAAGTGATCCAGGAGGCACGCAGTATTTAACATAAGTATCTCTCCATGATTACAAAAAGAAGCAATGGAGAGGACGGCAGGTCTTACAGAAAAGAGACATGAAGAGAGCTGGCTTCAACCAATATCCCACCCAGTATCTCACCTGTACTAAAGAGCTTCAGGTTTTAGTTCTGAAAGAGCTGTCGTAAGGGGATTTATTACCTTCCTGTCTCTTCGTCTGTTTTTTCCTCCTGGCTAACATGAGAGCCTTGAAGGCAGGTGGCATTATTGCAGCTCCAGGAGTGCTTGGGAGGTAGCATCTGCACATGCTAGAAATAAAAACAAAAGATAATGCAGCACCGCTGCAAATGAGGTCTTACCATCTGTGTTACACCTTCTTAAGTAAGGTTTAGATGATGTAATTTGGGAAGAGCACACTGGAGTAGATAATCAGGTGTAATCTTTAGCGGCAGATGCTGGAATGGCTCACTTCTTGTATTAGCTTTTAAGTTTTTGTCAGAGGGGGTGTGCTTGGGGGAATAAACCGGTGTGTTCCTGTGGTGTGTGTTGCAGATCGCACTGAGAAGCATTCCACAATGCCCGACTCACCTGTGGATGTGAAGACACAATCCAGGCTGACGCCTCCAACCATGCCACCTCCTCCCACTACCCAAGGAGCTCCAAGAACCAGTTCATTCACGCCCACAACGTGTAATTAGACTTATTTTCTTCCTTTTCTTCCATATTCTTTCTGTTCTCTATGTAAGAAACCGAAATATGTGGAGGGAAATCTGCATGACATGGCGGGAGCAGCATTTGGTTGTACTGCGATAAAGTAATTAAGCAAAACTAAGATCACAATAGATTAATGCATCTTTAAGGTATTAAGACATTCAGCTCAGAGTTGTGTTGTTATTTCATTGACGACTTGGCCGCAGTGTCAAAGGACAGCGAGCAGTGGTTTCCCATGTACCTAATGCTCAGATCAGTCCTTCTGTGAGAAGTACAGAAAACCACTTTCTCCTCTTTTATGCCATTCTGTTGTTTAAAGGGTCCCGTTCCCTTTTGTATAGAAACTTCAGGGGTTTTGTTTGTTTATGTTTTTAAAGTGGGGGTAATTCATAAAGAAAATACTTATCTTCGTCCCACTTACAATTGAATGAAGGATTCTGATTTAAGTGCTATATAATGTCTAGTTAATATTGATATAAAACCAAAAATAAAGGCCTTTTATTGTTTTATCTGGAGATTTCTAGTCTGTGACCACTTTACTTCTCTAAATCACTTGGGGCTGCATCTCTGTCTCAGTTTATTGATGTAAACACACAAGAAACTCTACTACTCTTGATGGAATTATTCTGCATTCATATCAGTGTAACTGAGATTTGAATCTGGCATGTTGTCTGGACTAATCTTTTCACAGCCATGAAATGATCCACATTTCTCTTAGATTTAGCTGCAAATTTTTTGGTCTCTTTTATACTGCCTTGTAATAGTATAAACATGAGAATGTGTTTACATTTCACATTTTAAATAAAACATTTTTAGAACAGTAGAATACATATGCCTAAACAGAATGAAGGCAGCATCTTCTATTTGTCTTGCCTAGGTCTGTTTAGTCCCTTTCTGTCTGTTAAATGCCTTATTTAAAATTCACCTCTATGCAGAAGGCCAGCTGGAGGCCTTTGTACTACTTATCTCAGGGAACCCTGTCCTGAACATTTACATGGAACTTAAACAGTGAGGAGGGTTTTGTGCCAGCTGTTCACATAAACTCAAATTTAACCCAGTGACCCTGATCCTGCAGAGATTTCTCTGTTTTGCTTAACTCCAGCACCTGAATCATCCTAGGAGCTGCTCCGGTCTAAAGTTGAGTTGTTTCTAGGTTTTTGCAGGATGGGGCTCTTACAGATTAAGCTTTCCAGTGTGATGCACTTTGCACAGTTCAGGGTAATCTTTGGCAATCATAAAAGGAAAGGACAATGTTCTTCTTTAATCACTCTTATAATCCTCAGTGTACTCACAAGATTTCTGGATGTTTGTTTATTTGATTGGGTTCAGCACTTTGGAAGGTGTGTGAACCGTAGCTGGATTTTTGGGGCTGTTTATATGAAGACTAGAAGTCTAAAAGAAGTCTAATTTTCATTGCCTTTTACCCTGTCAGATTTTGGAGTTTGGCCTTAGCGGTTCCAGCTTGTACAGTAAACAGTCACTTCTGCTGGAGTGTCTTACATTTATTATTACTCCAGCGGGAATGCCTGTAGGCCAGGAAGATCATACTTGTTTTCTGGTCAAGAGTATGCTTGTTTTCTTTGGTTTAGACGATTGAAAACTCTTGACATGGGTTTGTTTTAGAAATGACATAGGTCTTTGGCGGTTGGCAAATTCAGACATTATAAAGAAAGAGATAAAATCGTTAGTATGGGGTAGGCTATTAAAAAAAGAAGAGAAGCTGCATTTGGGGAGTATTTCTGTATTTCTTTTGTTGTGGGAGAAACTTTACCTGCCTTTCTCCTCCTCATATCTACCCTAGGTAATGAACTCTGCTGTTCTATGCTTTCTTGATCCTAGCCTCAGGATCCTCTGCCTGGAGCAGCCCCTTACCAGTGACTGAGGTGCTGGGTGGTGTTAGGCTACAGCAGGACATGTTCTTATTCTTCCCATTCCTCATTTACTAAGTTCATGGTATGATGACTTTTGGCTATGCAAGTTCCTTGCAATCACGATGTATTTTTTTACTCAGATATCTCACTCTACTGCAGCGCTCAGAGAGCGTGGCTTGGAGCTACACGTGGAGCTGAACTTGCTGAGGCCAGCTTCCTTCTATTTCTGCTTTTTCCACTTCTTGTTCTCCCTAGCCCACGCAGCTAGAATAGGCAACCAAAAACTAGGATAAAACACAAGCAGAAACTAGATAACAATTCAGATAGCTTTTTCTGTAGTACCTCCAGAAGGGAGCTTCAGTCACTAGGGCAAAAGCTCCTTCAAAAGTATTGTGGTAGTGATTTAAATCTGGTAATAGGGTAGTGATTTAAATCTAGTAATAGGTGTCCACCCTCAAAAAGGACTTGCTGTCTAAAAATAAAGATGACTGCTGGAGAAAGTGTCAAAGAGAAAGGATGTTTGGCATCAGAGAGGCCAGTCATTAAGAAACATTGAAAGTTCTTTAAGTTGCTAGCTCGCCATGGTTATGCTTTTAAATAGAAAGCAGTTTAGACTGATACTCCTATGCATTTTTGATTGTAGACAAGTTCCTGATTTTTTATGCTTTTTGGGATGCGTTCTGAGTGACTTCCCAAAAAGAAATCCGCAAATTTCCCCAGGGCAGTGGAGAAATTGTGGCTGCTGCTGGGTACAGTGGCATGCTGCGTGCCCACACCTGCCAGTGCGCTGGTACATTTGTATGTCTAGGGAGCCATCCTTTTTCTTGCCATTCGCTGTCATTTTGGCGAGTCAGACTCAAACAACCTCAACAGAGTGTGTTTGACTGTTGCTGTTCCAAGTCACCGGGATAGAAAAGGATGTCCTCAGTTTGATTCTCTGCTCTCTTCTGGGGTGTGGATAAGAATCAAACTGAAATCGCTGCCAAAAACTGTCTGTTGTTGTCTTCAGTATGTCTGCATGAATCTCGTTGCCATAAATTTTGAACACTTAGTACTTTAGATAGTTATTCTCACAGCAACCTTGCAACAGGAGGGGAATGCTTTCCTATCCTTTTTAGAGATACGGTATTGGCACATGAAAGCTGAGTGATTTGCTCGTAGTCTCGGAGAAGTCTTCTGAAGTCTAGCTTCATGCCCTAGCTGCAAGGCTTCAGGCCACAGTGAGCATGGCACCATTTGTACCTGCACAAACAACTTTGTGTGCTCCATATGTTAGCAGCTAGGAAATCTGTATCGGAAAAAATAACCTTCTCATTGGGTGGTGGAAGGTTAAAACGTGAAAGTCCTGTTTTATAAACACAGCTGTCAGTTGTGTGTACAAAACACAAGTAAAAATATTCAGAGATAAACTGAGGCTTCGTGAAATATGTCTGCACATTTTTTTCTACCCCAAAGAGCAATTTTTTTTGATCTTCAATCATACGTGCACTCATGCTCTTTCTCTCTCTGTTTCCCTCTCTCTCTTTTAAAAATCCTCTGACAAAAGGCTGGTATTCAAATGATGCTTTTCAGGTCCAGGAGCACTTTCGGGGGGGGCTGTATGAGAGGCAGCTGCTGTTACCTCCAATCCATACACTGTTCAGTACCAGCTACTGGGAAATAGATATAAACTGCAGTGTGTCGCTCTGTCAAAAAGGCTAATTATCTTTGATTGTGCAACTTAATTAATTTTGAGGTCAAGCACAGAAAACATAAGCTGATGGATTTTCCTCTCTGTCTTCTTTCTCTCTCTCTCTTCCCCCCTCTCTCTGTTTTATCCTCCCTTCTCTCTTTTTCTTTCAGTAACCAATGGCACTAGCCATTCACCAACAGCGTTAAATGGAGCTCCATCTCCTCCTAATGGCTTTAGCAATGGGCCATCCTCTTCCTCTTCCTCTTCTCTGGCTAACCAGCAGTTACCGCCAGCTTGTGGAGCTAGGCAACTCAGCAAACTGAAGAGATTTCTTACAACCTTACAGCAGTTTGGCAATGACATTTCACCAGAGATTGGGGAGAGAGTGCGTACCCTTGTGCTAGGACTTGTGGTAAGCAAAAAACCAATGATACAATAACTGTGATCTTTTTCTCTCATTTTCCTTCTTTAAGCTTGACATGTTTAGTACATAAAAGAGTGGGTCACATACACTGCATATATCATACTTTAGGGATACCAAATATGCAAGCATGAAGTGCTGGCTCTTGCTGCCACAGCTAACATGAGTAACTTGACTAGCTTCCCATGAGTGGCAGCTATTCCCAACCAGATACAGACTTGACTCTTTTTGCCAGTATGGTATTATGCTGTAATGGTGTGAAAGGGTTTTCATTCTATACTGGCGGCACCCCTGATGTAGACATACCTTGAATTATATAATGTAGTAAAATATGGTTTGGCTTGCCTAGTTTAGTTGGCTGGGGAAAGGAGAGTGCCCTATATATATAGTGGCAGAATACTGGTTAAAAGGATGAGCTGAAGATATGTTTGGACTGCGGTTACGCGGTGGAAAACCTTTTCTCAGTATTCATTGAAGCCAGCAATGAGGGACCTGACAGGGCATTGCTGCTGCTTAAGTCACCTTATTTATAAGGGTATCTTTATGTGATTATATGGCTGAATGATAATTTCAGCTTTTTCTTACCTACATCTGTCAAGTTGGGCTACTATTTTTCAGACAAACTGTTGTGGATCTGGACCAGGATTCTTTTTATTCCCAGTAAAGCCCCCTCTGTGCCAGACATTGTTGTCTCCCATGTATCTCCTTCAGCAATAATTAGATGTACCAGGAAAAATGCTGTTGTGGTGCTCTAATTTACATCTGTTCTGAGCAGCTGCAGTTGCCATTGACTTCATTTGGAGCAAAGACTGCCAGCACTTTTTAGTACTAGGGCTCAGGTGTCCTCTGCTTGTATCTTCACAAAACACTACCTGACAGCAATGGGCACCCCTTCACGTAAGTCTGTGTCAAAAGGAAGTTTAATGTAGGCAGTCTAACTTCAGAAGTCCTACTCTCCATTTGCTTCCATACCCAAAATGCCTGTTCAATGTGGTTTTGCTTGTCACATAGTTCTCTGCGGAACGGGGGACTAGTAAAGAAACTAAAGACAGCTTTGGGAGCATCTACCTGCCTTTGATTTTCAGATCAAAAGTGCTTG